>NC_058371.1:15982500-16282500 GCF_018350175.1 Felis catus | reverse complement strand
CAATGGGATATCTGTGTGATGCATGTGCCTCCATATTACATCCATTTTATTTAAAACAAGATTCTATTCAGCACGTGTTAAGTCTGGTAATTATTGTTAACTTTTTGTTATGTATGTAAGTTTCACGAGGAAAGGGAATTTTGTGAGTAGTTGTTAAAGCTTTTCTCCCTTTAATCACTTCCTACTTGTCCATTGCTCACAATATGGTTCAGAAAAACGATGTCTCAGCTAAGTATCTGGCTCACTGTTAATAATGAGCTTAAAAGCTTTCTAAAAACTGAACAAAGCTGGTGGAGCACAAAAATATACAGAAGAAATACATTTGGGGAAGAAATACTATCTTATGAGCAAGCAGCTGGAGTTATTTCTGAACGTGTAGCAGGTGGGATGAGTTTTCTGAAGAGGAAGATGGTCTGAGATGCATATTCAACAGGCACTCTTTCAAGCAGTGTTAATGTTATTTATGTTTACTTTGCTGGTAGATGTGTCTCCAGAAGGAGGATGCCATTTAGAGTGAGTGTTTATAAAAAAATGTTGGATGATGACGAAGTGACCGAATGAATGCAAGATATGTGGACTGAGTCTTGAAAGGTGAGTAGGAGTTTGTTAGGTAGTCCATGAAGGAAAGAGTATCTCTCAGGAGTGTAAAATATCTTCCAGTGCTCCTAGAACTATGTGCAATTCAATCTCCTTGCAGTATATGGTACACATACAGCAGTGATGGAAAAGAAATTACATTAAATGACCACTAACGTCTATTCCAACTTATTAAAATAAACTGACATTGAGACTTGCTGTGCCCCAAGATTCATACAGATAGGTATTATTATCTTCTCCATTTTATAGGAAATGAAATGGAGGCTTGGAGAGGTTCAATACCTTACCTAAGGTCATATCATTATTAGGGGGTAGAGCTGAACTCACTCAGGCCATTTGACCCCAGAGGCCACATTCTTATATCTAAATTTTAAAGAATTTTGGTTATCGTTGGTAGATTTGAAGTTACTGAGATCGGCTTCTTTAAGGCAAAAGAAAGTCCTTAGAGAATATCCATAGATATTAAAATCCATAGAAAAACAACTCTTTCATTCAGTAAAATGTATAGCAAGGTTGAATCACTAAGTTGTACACCTGAAACTAATGTAACATCAGCTATATTCAAATAAAAAAATTTTTGAGAGTACTCGGCCAAAAACAAAAATGATAGGGAAAATTGAGCAGGACAGTTCTCTGTACTACCTTTGCAACTTTCTGTAAATCTCAAATTATTCTAAAAATAAGAAGTTCATTTTAAAAAGGAAGACTTGAGGCCACTTAAACCATCTTTCTGTAGACCACGCTATTGAAGTTTTCATTCAAATAGTTAGTTTCACTTTTCAGTAACCCTCTTTCCAAATACAGTAATGACAGAAGATATCTAAAAGCTTATGAAGCTAGTTTTAGTCAAACAAAGAAAAAAAATCTCACAAACTTTTCACAACCAATCACTACCTAGTTCCTTCAGTTCCTCTGCAAAACACACTGCCCATTGATCACTAGGAGTTTTACCAGGCTGTTGTCTGAAATGTTCAGTTACTTGGGCTCATATCACTTTGAATTTTCTCCACACCTATAAGGATTATTATAATATATAATTAAATATATAATATATAATTAAATATTATGTAACTGGTGAAATGAGAGGTGAGAGCTATAATGTGGAAGAAAACTAAATGCTTTCGAAATCATCAAATCTCAAGAAAAATGCTTTCAAAGTAGGTGAGGATAAATCAGCTGTAAAAGCTGAGGAGGAATGGCTCTATGCTCAGGCCGTTTCATGGGCATTTTTAAACTCCTGCTCCGTTTGAAAGAAACATCAAATGGAATTCACATGCATGTGGTTTATGAAAGAAAGGTAACTGTATAAACTCTCACATTCAACTTCTATTTAAAGAAAAATCTTCTGGGGGCGCCTGGGTGGTGCAGTCGGTTAAGCGTCCGACTTCAGCCAGGTCACGATCTCGCGGTCCGTGAGTTCGAGCCCCGCGTCAGGCTCTGGGCTGATGGCTCAGAGCCTGGAGCCTGTTTCCGATTCTGTGTCTCCCTCTCTCTCTGCCCCTCCCCCGTTCATGCTCTGTCTCTCTCTGTCCCAAAAATAAATAAACGTTGGAAAAAAAAAAAATTTAAATGTTTAAAAAAAAAAAATCTTCTGATCCTACATGAAAAGATTGGAAAGTAATATATAGTAAATGTTTTAAGTTAAAATGTATGTGGTATGCTCGTATACTCTATTGATTTTACGCTGATTCTTGTTCAACTGACCAACCACAATGAATGCATGCGATACAAGCATTTATTGCACAACCTATTTCTTTCATTTAAGGAATATAAAGAGAGTAGCTGAACAGAACGCATTCTATTTCTTTCTGTAGGCCATAGCTCCATGGCTACTTGATATATTTGACATATCATTTATCTAGTGTAGAAAGTTGAAATTCATTTTTTACAGTAACTCAGATTTGTCACAGTTTGTTAACATCCTATCCAAGTTAATCTTTTTTCCTAAGAGGAGAAAAATATAGATAAAACGTTCATTTTACTAATTAAATAATTAGAACAAGTAAATAACAGTGTAGCAGATGATGTTGAAATAAATTCTAAGCGAATATACACTCAAAGCATATATCTAATATTCTGTTTTCTACCCACTTCCAATAATATGCATTTTTTTAAATAAAACAACTGAATTTCAAACTTTTGACACCATTCCCCAAATCATCTAATAAATCATTTTTTATTATCCAGTTATCTTACGCAGGTAAAAATGATAATATAAATTTCATGCTTAGTCTTTTTTTAAAACTAAGTTACCAGTACACTTTGAGAGTTCCTTGTGTAAATGCCATTAAGCACAGAAATTACCTAGATCAATATTGATATTTAGGATTTCATGAAATCTGATTTCTTACCCAATGGAGTTGAGAAATAGGTGTGAGATGATGGTATTATTTGTTGCCTATACATTGTCTAAGTCATAGGGTGGGGACAAGAAACCTTGTGGGTCTGCTCAGGATTATTTTATAAAAGATTAATCCAATTTTCTTGTTTGATGTGACCCTTATAGTCATTAGGACAGCAGGTCAATTTAAATTTGGGTTGTTACAGATTTTTGTCATTTCACCTTATAACTGTTTCTTGTCTCAACCGTGACCACACTTCGAGAGTGACAAGCCATTTTTATACACTAAAAATTTATTAAGATATTTTATTACCTGACCCCTGGAAATAAATAATTCCAGAGTGTTATCTGTATCTATAATAGCATCAACTCTTCATATGGATAAGCTTCTATAAATCCAGAAAATAAATATACAGTCACTAAATAATATTTATATTCATTTGCCTCTGGATGTTGAGTGAATCCCCTCAGGAAAGGCCCTTGTAGCTCTAACTGGCCAAAAAAGGTTTTCACACAGCAGGAACAGGACAGATGAGGCATTCGAATCCCACATAATTACCAAAATTTTTTTAAAAATCAGTCTTTCCAAGAGTAGCTTATATACTCACAGAATGCATGGTAAATTGCAGAAAAATGAAAAAGCTACCAGGCTCTCCCACTCAGTGCTTCTCTGGTAATGAAAGACATCCTATCTTTTCCCACACTTTTTTTTTTTTTCCTCTCATTTCAGGGCATGATGTAAATTTGCCACACCCAAAAGGAAGGGCATGGAAAAAGCTCTAACTGGGTTTTTATTTTAAATAAGCAAATAGACCTAACTAGAAGGAGGAAAAAAATAAAGTAAAAACAGAAGACTACCACCCGATTCAATATTGTCTTTTGAGATTTCAGTAATAATTATAATGTTCTTTTCTAAGTTTCCATCATATATGTACAGATTATGCTTCCAGTTAATATATGAACGTTACCGTTTTTTTTTAATGAGTATGAGACAACAGTAATGAAAGGAACAATAATAATAAACACAGTCCTTTGCATTTTTGCCCAGAACACTTATTTATGGGCACCAGTAACTATTTATCTATTATGACAAGAACTTCAGTGTTGGACCTGAAGTTCTTTAGTTAAAGATAGTTATTCATTATTTTAGTACTGGATTAAGCCAACCATTAAGTTTCAAAAAAGCTCATTAGAAACATCAGCAAAAATAATTAAATTAAGAACAAAAAATAACAGAGATTTTTAAAACTTGACCAAGAGTTCCATGAAATGTGTAGGCTCACATTTTTACAACATAGTCTAAGATGCTGTGTATCTAAGATACATAGTCTAAGACTTAGCACATGGTTTACTCACGGCTCAAGTTTATTACAGTGAAAAGAATATACATTGGATCATCAAAGAAAAAAAAAAACAGATGGAGTCTGGAGAAATCCATGCACAGGCCTATGGATCACCCACTTCCAAGAAGAAACATACCAATGTGTTCCTTTCTCCAGCAGTGAATAATGCAGGATGGTGTGTGCAATGTTTCTGCCTCAATAAGCCCATTAGAGACTCAGGACCCAATGTTTTTATTGGAGGCTGGTCATGTAGGCATCCTCTCCAAATACTAAAATTACAGAATTCCAGAAGGAAAACATATTCACCATACATCATCACGTTGTTTACATAAGCAACAGAAACAGTGCAAACTGGTCTTGTCAGCTGGGGGACAACTCGAGTGTCAAGTTCCCAAATGCCAACCAAGGACCAACCTTGTCAGGATGCCTTTCTAAAGAAGGCAGCCTCGGGGTGCCAGGGTAGCTCAGTCAGTTATGCATCCAACTCCCAATTTCAGCTCAGGTCATGATCTTGCGGTTTGTGAGTCTGAGCCCCACATCAGGCTCTGAACTGATGGTGTGGAGCCTGCTTGGGATTCTCTCTCTCTCTCTCTCTCTCTCTCTCTCTCTCTCTCTCTCTCTGCCCTTCTCCTGCTCTTGCCCACATGATCTTTCTCTCTCAAAATAAATAGACACTAAAAAAAATTAGAATAAACAAACAAAGATGGCAGCCTCATGCCAGCTAGGCGAACTCTTTTCTACACAGGAACACAAGAATAACCCATAAAAGACACTATTTAATATACTTAAATTCATTTTCACAGCAGTTTTACATTTAAATTACCTTTTGCTATTCCATAAATAATTTACAAGCCATTTTTAGACAATTTTATCACATTCCCAAAGGTTTACATCTTTACCTAAAAAAAAAATTTAAAGAGGAAGGGATATTTTGATGACAGTTGCTATTTAGGAGTTGCAAAGATACAAATTTTTACATGAATGAAGTATCAAGCCAACCCAGATGTGTATACTGGGTTGAGTGTATGATCAACACAGAAGCAAAAGGTACTTTCTTAAGGGCTACCTGGTGCAACAGAACCCAAGATTCTCCAAGGATGGAATGTGATTTTGCCAAAATCCAAATGGACTGTTTGGACCTTGTTGGAGCAGTTAGATTGCCAGCAACCACCAGCAGCTAGAAAGGAAATCTGGGATGGTTTCTTCCCTAGAACCAGAGAGACCATGGCCCTGACAGCACATTGATTTTGGACTTCCAGCCTTCAGAACTATGAAAGAATTAATGTTTGCTGTTTTAAGCCACAAAGTTTGTGGTAATTTGTTATGGCAGCTCTAGGAAACTGAAACTAACACAAATGCATTATATCTGAGAATTTTTTAGAAGTATTGAAAGACCCCAACCCAAGGCTCAGGAAGTTCAACATTTCCAAAGCAAAATAAATACCTAGTCAATTCAATAAATCCAACAGAAGGCAACAAAAGAGAAAATGAAGCATGAATAAGGCAGATGAACTGAAAAGTACAAAATAATTCCAACTCAATAGTGATTAAAATAATTGTAAAAGAACTAAACGTACCAGTAATAATCAAAGAGTATCAGCCTGGGTATAAAAAAGAATCAACAAATCTAAATGTATCCTATTTATAAGAGACACGCCTGAGGTATGAAGAACTACAAATCATTAAGACAAACAACACAAAGGCAGATACTTAACAGAAGAGAAATTCGAATGGCCAAGAAACACGGAAAAGGAGCTTATGGGGAGAATGGGGGGGGGGTGTTTGAGTAGGGTGGGGGGAAGCGGGGAAAAAGGAGGAGTCTAAAGAGGAGGAACATACAGGTAATGTACCTTTTAAACATTAAATGGCAGCCAATGGATGTTAATTGTACTGTTTTTCATTCTTTACACATCTATCCACCAGTTCTTTTATATCCAGCTTTTCAGTTTTTCTTTTTTAATTTTTTAAAAAATTAAATAGAAGTCTTTTGGCATTATAATTAAGCCTTACTTAATGATTTCTCACTTGTAGTACCTCTTTTTAGTTACTGCAATCTAGTGTGTTCTAAGACTGTTCTTGTCTCTTTTCCCTGATTTTTCAAGCTTATCATTTCTTTTTATTTCCATTCTGATTCAAATCCCTGCTAAGGCATAACCACAAAGGAGCCCCAACCTGCCTGGATCTTAAAGAAATAGTCATTTCACTTCATCTAGTCCTCAGGAGACAGCTCTGTCCTGCAGTTCTATTTGGCATGACTCTGCTATTACAGAAGTAGCTGGAACTTACCTCTCCAGTCTCTCTAGACCTATCCTGCTCTCAAATCTTTCTTTCCTTCCTGTCACCCAGCATCCAGAATAATTAGTTATTCATCATTAGGCTAATTTTAGTCCTCTTACCAATGATATATTATTTTATCCAAACATTCACATACTACACCATACATACTAGGCACAGTATAGTGTGTCTAACGTTTCATTGGAAGGGAAGTTATCCTTTATTATGACAATTTTAGAAAGGAATAAAATACCTCTTCCTCCATACTCCTCTGTCGTATGAGGTCAGGTTCCCTAGAAGCATAGTCTAAGCTGGGGATTTTTATTCAAGTGATGGGCTGAGGGGTGCTCTCAGGAGGAGGAAGTGAAAGCACTACAATCTGGCGAGGAGGAAATGCTAAGTAGGAATGTGGGCTAGGATGGCAACTAGTTTCATTCTGATCTCAGAACATATCACACTTCTGAGTTCATCTCACCTTGAGGCAAAGGGGTACCAAGAACTGTGCAGGGCCTGAGGTTTATACCCTACTTACAACTAACAAGCTAGCCTGTTTCATGGATGTTGGCAGAACACACAAGACTCCCGGGTCAGAGATAAATGACTTTATCACTCCTGGCAAAAGCAAGAGCCAGAGTGTCAGCACGATGCTGAGGTGGGTTCCCCATGACCCCTAATCCCACAGAGGTGATACAAAGGACCCATGATGGATGCCTGTAATTCAGTACGCTGCCTTGTAAGAGAGGAGTACTAAGCATTGGAGGAGGGAGGAGAGAGGAGGGATTCAGTACTTTTTATAAAAGTAAGCCTGTTTTTTGTCTATGGGGAGATACCGCCTTAGCTCTCAAGGTTACTCTCTGCAAACAACCCTGAGAAATGGCCCATCTAAAAAGCAGTCATGGCTTTTACAGTCGTGCTCTTGACGTACCCAGCAAGGATGTGCCAGAGTGCTCAAGACTCATGGCAGCCTGTGTCTCAACAGGAGCTGGCCTTCCAAGTGCTCAGGCCCGTGGTCTGTCTCCAAGAAAGAAGGAGCAAAGTGTCCAGGAGTGAGGGGACTCATGATTGGCAGGGGGACAAAGAAAGAAGGAACAGCTGGGAATTATTTCCAATTAACACTCACAGCTGCTAGAGACGGGGTGCCAGTAATGAGGATCTGGGAAGGGCACCGTCAGCATCCACTACACCAGCCCTTCCCTGTAAAACTGTGGACTTCTTTCAGATCACCAATTAATTAGAGAATTTTCTAAAGTCACAGCATGTCATGCAAACAGTTGTCAAGTTTCAAATGATTTTATATCTAATCCCAAGATTTGACAGAAATAAACTCACACTTTCCTTTTGAAAATCTTCTCATATCACATTTTCTAAAACTAAAAAGTACTAAATTTGGGGGGGTATCCTCTTACAGGAGTCCTGCCATTTAAAAAAATCATGCTAGTCCCAGTTTTTGGAGAACAGTATAGAGTAATGATGAGGCACAGAGGTCCTGGGGTGTCCCACCTCCTAGCCCTGTGACCTTTGGCAAGTTACTTACCCTCCTCAGTGTCCTCTTGTGTTAAATGGGCCTCATAATAGCTCCTAGGTCATAAAGTTTTGTAGGAGTTGGTGCCTGTAACGCACTCAGAACAAAGAACAATAGCTGGCGTTTAAGTAAGAGTTCAGTCTTTGCTTATGTTTTCTAGACCCTCTGACTCTTCTTTCAAGCCACAGCAACAAAAACCTTGTGCAGTATTGGAGCCACAGAGAGCATCGTGAGTTCAAAGGAGGCAAGGTATTGTTTTCTGATTTGCTTCATTTCCGTCCAGTGGCCTTCCTGAACATGTCAAGTTTTTTCTTAGCCTTTTTGGATACAGTAGCACACAGGTTTAATGACTTCAGTAAAATAAAAACTTCTATAACCAGTTTTTCTGTAAATTGATAATGCTATCTACATCATCCTATTTGGATTGGCTTTCTTCTAATTACTCTACCTATTACTGTTTCACCCCAAAGCTCATTGGAAACTTTCATAGTCACTAATGTCAACATGAGATTTTTGGAATCAGATAATCAAAAAATTTTATATATCTAGCAACAGTCATTTGGAACTCCTCTAGTTGAAACTGCTTATAGTCCAAACCACAGATGAGGAAGTTGACTTTTCAAATGATTCAATGCCTCTTCCAAAATAACAAAGATACTGCTGTGATTTTTTTCTTCCTACTATGCTGAATTATGCCCCTTTTCTGCACTTCATTCTCATAAATGAAGCAATTTATTTTCCAAAATAGTTTCACATAATAGTATAAATGTAGCTTTCTAATCACACTAAAGGTCTCCTGAATTCTTCTCTTCACCACCAATCGGGAACCTTTCCTGGAAGCTTGTTCCTGATTGGTGAAAAGTCAGCTGTAACAGAACGCCAAGGAGTAAACAAAAAAGCATAGCAACAACGGAGTTTGCTGTCTCGCTACCCTCAGCCTAGGCCAACCTGGACTCCTTCATCCCAAATGACGTGGCCTCTACATTTTATATGAAGGCTGCGATTTTCCATCCAACTGTGATCCATCTTAAAACATGGCAGTCCAGTACAGACGGGAAGATAAAACTGAACAACACAGCTAAAATAAAGTGTATTCCCAGGTAAAAAGGACACATGCTTTAATTCGAGATGAGTAAGTGTCATGAGCTGCAGTTAGAAGGCAAAGTACCAGCGCATGAGAACTGTATCTATGGGAGGTGTCACCAATTCCTACTGGTGGCAGGTGTGGTAGTGACCTGACCCACACAGCAGCACGTGAACTCAGAGCCAGACAGGACTTACAAACAGCGCTTGTTAGCCCCACGCTGTGGACACAGGCATCCAGGATGACTGTGCCTCTCATAGCTATGGACAGCCCTGGGTTCCTCAGAAAGTATACATTCCCAGCTGGTCGTTTGGTCCTCTATCGCTAGGCAAGTGCAGGCAGGTTGTTTTTTAATGAGTGCCAAGCGAGAATGGAGCATTTTTGCATTTTTCTGGAAGAAGAGATTTCTACCATCCCGTTTTTCATTCTTTTTTTGCAGAATACACATTGTCAAAACAGGATGAAGTTGACCAGTGAAAAGTTGCCCAAGAACCCCTTTTATACCGCTCTCTCCCAGTATGGTGCTAAGAACTCAAAATTCTTCCAGTGGAGGAAGGAAAAGACTGGTACAAATTCTTATAATATTCTCACTAAAAGGCAATTCAGTACACCAGAGCAAAAAAGACAAGAAATAGGAGTCTTACTTGCTGTCAAGGAAGCAGTTAACTTTATGGTCCTTTTTAGCTTTCCTGTAAGAATCTGAGGAATTACTGCTTATGTGGTAGCAAATCGTGAGTGGACAAGTCTCATAATCAGATCCCAAACCTGGTTTTACTCTCAGGACTTTAGGACAGCCTTCTGGAAAAGAGAAGCCAGATGTCACTTCTATTAAAGAAGTGGCAATGCCACACTTTACTTTGAAATGGCATTTAAAGCTACCACTGGTTTCTGTACACTTAATAATATTAAATTGGGGATGGTTTCTAGCTCATTTGGTTAGAGTAGTTCTAATGAAGGCTCAAATTAAGAATTTCACTCATCCACAGAGTAGCTTTGCCTGAAGAACTGTGCACGCACACTGCATTGCTAGAGCACCTGCCTAGTAGTAAACGGTTAATTTGGAAACCAACCAATAAATATTTCAGGATTATACAAGGCACGGTGTAAGGTACCATGATCATGCTTCTTCCTTGAACTAAGGAGGCCAGTTTCACAAATGAGAGCTAAGAAGGAAACTAGTAGAAACAAGTGCCAGATGAGCTCTTTATAATTCATGTGCTCAAGAGAGAAAATTCGTATCGTAAGGCTAAAGATGGAATTCTTCACCTTTTTACAATCAGATCATTACGGCCATGCTAATTTGGTGGATAAGGCATTGCAGCTCTTGAAGGAAAGAATAAGATGGGGGGATGCTATGGCATATTTCCTACGAGGTCAACTGTATTTTGAAGAGGTATCATTTCCTGTTTGTTTTCATTTCATATAATGCTGTTGTTGGACCCTCAGAGCAAAATTTCCTGTAGAGTTCCTTACATTGTTATACAAAGGGAATTCTGTTAAATTCCTTAGATTATGGTTGTGCCTTTAAGTATAATATATTAAGGAGATATCTGACCTTCCTTCACAAAAGTCATTCTAATGAAAGTCATTTGTAGGAGTCATTTTGGTATGAAATCCATTCTCACACTATAAATTAAAAATATAATTTTTAGGGGCACCTGGGATGGCTTAGTCAGTTAAGTGAGCAACTCTTGATTTTGGCTCAGGTCATGATCTCACAGTTCATGGCGATCAAGCCTTGCATAGGGCTCTGTGCTGACAGAGTGGGGCCTGATTGGGATTCTCTCTTTCTGCCCCTCCCCCTGTGAGTGCTCATGCGCACAAGCTCCCTCTCAAAATAAACTTATAAATGTGCACAAGCTCTCTCTCAAAATAAACTTCTATTTCCTCCCTTCTCTTCCTTCATATAGAGTATTCTAACTTTTCCAGCTCTCTCACATCTAGGCCAAACATTAGCCAGAAGGGACAATGAGTCTTAACAGCTAGGTCTCTAACTCATTATGTGTTCTTTAAAATTAGTATTTGCTAGTATTTTGGTGACGTTTTTATTAATTTTATGAAATTGTTGATTAATTCGAGTTTATGAGAAAAAGGAATTCAGTTGTTTTTGTGTCTTCCAGAAGTTGTTTTTCTCTGGTCTGCTCTTCCTAAGTAATAACTTTCCAGTTCAGTAGCAGACTTTCTTTCCACGATTACAAATGATTCATTCTTTAGTATAGGACATTTTCCCTGATGGATTAAGACATTAGCCCCATATTAGTGCCTTACACCTTAGCATAGTTGTTATCAGATTGTAACTGCTGAGGAGCCTTAAAACATCAATTCTTTTATTATTATTTTTTATTTATTTTTGAGAAAGACAGAGACAGCATGAGCAGGGGGAGGGGCAGAGAGAGAGAGGTGGGGAGAGAGAGAGAATCCCAAGGAGACTCTACGTTGCCAGCACAGAGCCCGATGCAGGGCTCATACCCATGAAACTGTGAGATCATGACCTGAACCGAAACCAAGAGAGGACACTTGATCCACTGAGCCACCCAGGTGCCCCAACATGTAGGTTTCTGTAGGAAGCATAGGAGAAAAGATTTTAGAGAATCACATTTGTTTTTCCATGTCTTCTCCCTAGCTGGAGAACTGCAACATTGGCAGCCATGAGTTATAATAATAGTGGATATTTAATAATGGTGGATATTCTGATGTGCACATCTTCTCTGATGCCCTGGCCCCAGCTCTGCAGTGTCTCAGACTAGGAGTGGCAGGTCATATGGCAGCATGGATTGAGCAGAGGGTTAGGCTATCATTTTGAGAGAGGTTTGGCAATATCCAAATGTAAGAATAAAAACAAAAGAGAGTCTCACCCAGATTTTTCCTAGTCACTTCCCTCTGTTGTCATATTTAGGCCTATTTAATTGGTTTTATGGTGTGCTGATTGCTGTTGATGCCTTACTTCCAAATTCCATAAGTGTGTTGCTGTCTTTTGCTATATTTGGTGCTCCTAGCTAGATTTAGGTGGGAATTAAATATTTGTGATGACTTTAAGGTAATAATAAAAATAATTCAATATTTCCTCGGAGCTCATAGGGATGGTATGAAGAAGCATTAGAACAGTTTGAAGAAATCAAGGAAAAAGACCATCAAGCAACTTACCAGCTAGGAGTAATGTATTATGATGGGCTGGGGACACCTACAGACGCTGTAAGTTACTGTTTCGTTCACAATGTTTAAGATTTCATTGTTAATGGGTTTTTGAGATGATTAAGGTGATTTATATTTTAATATATTTCTGTACTTTTATTTCAATAATATCTATCCTTTTAGCATTTAAAGGATAGCAGTAGTCATTTTTACATATATGTGAAAGACAGTATTTCTTTTTGCCCCCTCCTTGCTACCATTGACTGTCAATGACACTTTTGTTTTAAAATGTTTTCCTTTATGGGGCGCCTGGGTGGCGCAGTCGGTTAAGCGTCCGACTTCAGCCAGGTCACGATCTCGCGGTCCGTGAGTTCGAGCCCCGCGTCGGGCTCTGGGCTGATGGCTCAGAGCCTGGAGCCTGTTTCCGATTCTGTGTCTCCCTCTCTCTCTGTCCCTCCCCCGTTCATGCTCTGTCTCTCTCTGTCCCAAAAATAAATAAATGTTGAAAAAAAAAAATTAAAAAAAAAATAAAATAAAATGTTTTCCTTTATGTTTAAAAGTTATTCCAAAACTACATGAACATGGAGAAAAGTTAAAAAAATAAGTAAAAATAGGATCACCAAATTCTACTATCCAATATGAACAGTTATTATTTAAAAAAATTTTTTTTGATGTTTATTTTTGAGACGGTGCAAGAGACAGAGTGCAAGCGGCAGAGGGACAGACAGGAGGAGACACAGAATCTGAAGCGGGCTCCAGGCTCTGAGTTGTCAGCCCAGAGCCCGACGTGGAGCTTGAACTCGCTCGAACTCATGAACCGTGAGATCGTGACCTGAGCCAAAGGCGGACACTTAACCGACTGAGCCACTCAGGCGCCCCAACACTGTTATTATTTTAAAGTATATTCTTCCATGTATTGCCCCATGCAAAAAATTATATATATACATATATTTGTTTCTATGTGTGGGCACATCACACACACTTTTTCAATGTAGGACTACACTATACATAATGGTTTTTAAAATCCTTTTTCACCTAACAATGTATTTTGAATGTCCTTGTCTTTGTCAATAAATATAATCTACATTATCATTTTAATAATGGCGAAATTAATGTATATCAATAATATTTCTAGGCCCCATTTATTTGTAAATGTTTGCAGATAAAAGAAAGAATAAACTAAGCTATGAGGTTTGGAGATCAGTATGACAATTTTCTCTATTCCTTATGGGATTCTGGGCTTTAGTTTCGTTTGTAAAATGAAAATAAACATAAGTTAGAGATACATCTGTCATTTCCTCCTCCTCCCTTGGCCATGGCCAACCTTGAAAATTGATCACGGCCCCCCTTCTAGCTGAATCCAGACGTAGCTTCCGAACTTTTATCAATACAAAGCTTTAAGGTTACGTTACCAGTTCAATCCACTGGAGCCAACATGCAAAATAAAAACCATCAACCTAAGTCACGTAGTTGTTAATGAAATTGAACAACATGTAAAACAACACAAGGCACATGTAGTAAGCATTTGATGAGTGTTTTCTTTCCTGATTTTACCTTGTATAAAATTAATGATGGGAACTATAATTCCTGAAATACTTAATTTTTACTCTTTTAGAATCATAGCATATGATGAAATAAGTGAATGATGAAACAAATATTTGCATTAAATGCAAGATATTTTATTTTAACCCGTTTACCGTTTAACCTGTTAAAAGTGTAGTAATATGGGGTGGCTCAGTTGGTTGAGGGTCCAAGTCTTTGATTTCAGTTCAGGTCATGATCTCAGGGTTGTGGGATTGAGTCTCACGTTGGGCTCTATGCTCAGTGTGGAACCTGCTTAGGATTCTCTCTCTTTCTCCTCCTGCCCCTCTACCCTGCTTGCATACTCCCTCTCTTTAAAAAAATAAAAATTAAAAAAGTGTAGTAACGTGGAATCCATGACTACATTGTTCTCAATCCAACCTGAACCCTCTTTGAAACATCTTTATTTTGTCTGATTCTCACTCATACTGTACATACCTCTTTCCACCATCCTCTAGGTGTTGGCAATACAATTTTCCCTGTTTGCCTCTTTGTAGCCAATCCTCTGTCACCTTTGCTAGCGGCTTCTCTTCTAGATGTTGAAGTGTGTCAGAACCTAGGCCCTTGCTGCCCTCTTCTGCTCTCTCTCCCTGACTAAGCTCATTCAGTCCATGGCTGACATCACCTAGACTTTTAAAAGACTTCCAAATTGTCTTCACACCAGAACCTCATTCTGAGATCCATACAGCCAAATTCCTCCCTCTTCCTAGATGTTTAGTCGTCATCTCTCGATCCCTTGGAGTCCACATCTAGTTCACCTACAAACCTGTTGCTTAAAATACACACAAGTCCTACTATTTGAGACAGTGGAGTTTCTTTGCGCACTGGTGCCCTTCACAGGGGTGGTCGTCATCCTTGGAACTGCCTTGAAGGACACGAAAGCAGCTTAAAAAATCCCTTTCTATTTTTTGCACTCTGAGCACCTACTATACAATCCCCGAGGTATGTGCTTACTCTTATAATTTATCCGACCCTGGTTTATTTAGTTGGATTCACTGCATTATTCACTCACTCTTTCCTTCCACAAACATTAACGAGGAAGGAACAGTCTGAGATGCTGGAGAAGTAAAGTATGAAAAGGAACGCATAGTTTGAGAATAACTATGAGTGCAGTTGTGAGTCCTGGATTGAGACAATACGTGTGCGAGGCACAAATGTGGGGTCAGGGGAGATTCCACTGACGCTTAGAAGAGAAGCACAGCATATAAGGTAAGGAAGGAATGGCATTCAGAGGGAGGGAGAGACATGAGCAATGTTACAAAACCTCCTTCAGTACCCTGGATCCAGCTTCCTCAGTCATCTCTTTGCACATTTCAGCATACTAACTGATGTAGGCTTGGCATGACCACCCATTAACTTTGCTGTATATGGAGGCAGCCGGGCACTTCTAAGTCATAACTGGAGAAACCTAGAGAACAGCAATCTTAACACCAATCATGAGTCCATTTAACCATACTCTTCAAGGCAGTTACCACCTAATCTCTGTGACCATCATATCCTATGATACATACTAAATAAAATCAAAAATGTAAATTGACATACCGATCTTATGAATCTTTTCTCATCCTCAATTAATAAAGCAGTTTTGGGGGAATAGTATTAAAATTCGTTCTACAAAATATTTTAAACAAGATTAATCATAGTAAGATAAAGCCTATTTACTTTAAGTAGTAGGATTACTATTCTTATTATTTCAATGATACACTCCAACGTTTAAATATCTGGTGAAAAAAAAAATTGGTCTCGAGTGATTCAGATTCTCCATAATTGTTTTGCCTGCAAATTCAGATAGGATTGAAAGTATTATAATTCTTTTATTCAATTGATTTTCTGTTAGATTTTCAAGAGACTCTTATTTTTATATCAATTTTAAGTCATTAAAAACCCAAGGTGCTCTTTAAAAAAAACTACCAAAAAAGTCTCAAGACTCAGATTCACTCTGTCATTGTGTCACTCTCTTCTTTGGCATTTATCTATATTCATTACAACGAGATATTACACTTAGTTGGCTGTCAAAATTAACTGGAAATTGGAAGAAATTCTGTGGCTGCACTACCTCACGTGATTCTTTACGAACTTGCTGAGTATTTTCTCCCCATCCTTTCCCCCTCCTGTGTCTTTCCCCTCTACCCTCTCTTTCTCTGATGCCAAAAATGGATTTATCCCATTGTCTCAAACAGAGGAATTGAGCCATCTCCTCTTTTGCCTTTCCCTCATGTTACTTCCCTGGAGAGGATTTCTGTGGCCATATTATCAAAATCAACACCCTTTCCTTTTTTCACGAACTTTAATGATTACCTTAGTTATTTGTTACCTGTTTAATTTCTTTATCTCTAATTGGAATGTAAGCTCTACAGAATCAGGGGGTTTCATCTGTCTTGCTCATGACTCAATCCCCTAGAGACTTAGAACAGGGCCACAGTAGATGCTCAATCGTATTTCTTGACTGATCTTGTGGTCCCTTGCTGACCACATTGTTATCAGAGTCACCTCAAAAGGCTTTTTCAAAGGACTTTTCTAGAGTAAGATCCTATGTAAGAAAAAGTATGGTAGCAGCTGTTAAGATAAATAAAATATTTGCCCTTGTTACAAGAAAAAATCAATACTTCCTTAGAAGAATGAAGTATCATAACCAAGTAAAACTTAGCCCAGAAATTTAACAATTCAACCTAAGGAACTCTATGAATATAATACTTTAGTAGCCTGAGTAAGACACCATATGATGGTTTTAGTATGTATTGAAAAAGCATTTCATAAAACCCAGGACTTATTCATAATGAAAACCTTAAAAAACAACAACAACAACAACAATACTAGGAATTATGTTTCCTTATAACTTAGGAATAGCCACTTACAGGGTAAAAGTCCAAACCAGAGACTGTCTTTTTCGAAGCAGAAATAAAATCTTTTTCACGGGTCATACTGACCTACTCATACTATCTCCTGAATATCTTTCAGATCTGTCCCCAGTCCTTTATTCCCACTCCCTCTCTTCCAGTTCAGGCTCACAGGACCCATTACCTGGGTTATTTCAGTAGTAGATCCCCAGCTTCTGTGCTGGTCCCAGACTCGTTACTCAAACTGCCACTAATGCCATCTTTCCAAAATACAAATCTGATTACGTCCTGTCCATCCAAAGACTTCAACGTTGAAGGTCCAAAGAAGGGCATGATTTGGAGTGTTCCCAATGGACAGCCAGCTAGTTGGACACCTAGAGGCCCATATAAAGTAACATTTACTTGGTAAATTCTTCGGTTTCAAAAGCAATAACTGCCCTTCCAAACCCTCATTCGAGTCCCAAGTTTGCAGTGTCTGCCGACATGGGGGGCTTCACCAGGCATCATGAGGCCAACCCACTGTGACTGTACCTGAACTAGACATCAGAATTCCATCTGGAACCCTGACTTCACTCGGTCCCACCAAGCGTCACAGCTGTATCACCTCTGGCCGCTACACACAACGTATGCCTCTCTGGTCATTTGTCTTCTCACATATTCTCGACTCCATATTGCTTTCTGTTTCCTCTCCTGTTCTTACGGCTGCCCTCCCTCCTAAACTTTCCAGCTGGCAAATCCTCAGGCTTTTCTCAGACTATTGCTTTCCCTTCCTTGCCTCATCAGAAACTTAGCTCTCCCATAACCACCTCTCTGTAGGTCGAGGGCTCTCCTTCCCTATCCCAATGTGCTCAAAGGTGGAGTTGGCATCATTTTCACCCCCCAATTCATTTTCCAGCTATGAGCTCTCCTCCACTCCACTGACTTTCCTACTTCTATCAACTTCCCAGTCATTGGTCATTCCCCAACATTTCATTCTGGGATTATAGTTTTCCTCCCTGTGTTGTTCCATCATTTTGTCTGACACTTGAATTAAGAACTGAGTAACAAGAGGGAGAGACCATGTATGTAGGTCTGGGGAATCACATTCAGGTAGAGGAAATAGCTAGTGTTAAGGTCTGAGGAAGGAGGGAAAACTGGAGTGTAGTCAAACCAGTGAGACGGGGCCAAACCACATGGGACTTGGAAAACGAGGGCCAAGAGTTTGGCTTGTGTGATCAATGTAATGTGAAAACACTGAAAGAGAGGGAAATCAATATGATTTCCATTAAAAGAAATCATTTTGTCTGCTGTGTGGGGAATGGACTGAATGGAAGCAGGAGTAGAAGCAGGAAGCCAATTGGGAAGCCACTGGGGTTCAGATAAAACCACTTTAACTAAAGTACCATTCGTGGAAATACAGAAAAGTGGAGAGATTTAGAATATACTCTTAAGAGGATACAGGCCTTCTAATGGACTGGGAGAGGGCCAGGAGTAATAAATAATAAATAAGGGGAGGGGTCAAGGGTGATATTGCCATTTAACAACAATGGGACGACTGAGGAAGGAGCAGGTTTGGGACGTGACAAGAAAACCTAACTTTTGAAGTATGTGTTAAGTCACCTGTGCAGAGATGTCAAGTAGAGAGTCTGGAGCTCAGTGATGCAGTCAGGACCGGAGAAATCAGGGCGGGGGGGTCTCGGTGGACCATTGGTAGTTATGGCACCAGATTTGGATGCAGTTGCTGAATGAGTGAACGCAGAGAAGAGGAAAAGGCCAGGGACAGAGATGGGGAGCCCTCCAATATTTAATGGTCAGAGGGGAAAGAATAGCCAGCAAAAGAGAATGAGAAGGAGCAGGGAGAATAGAGGAAGTTGAGGAGTGTGCGGTGATCTGGAAGTCAGATGATGAAACTGTTTCAAGGAGGGAGTAATCATCTGTCTCAAATTCTGTTGAGGTGAGTATAATGAAAACTGAGCGCTTACTGTTAGGCACATTAAGACGAATCTCCTCGGAGACCCTGACAAAAGCCTTTTCAGTGGAAGGAGAAGGGACCAAGGTCAGAGTGGGCCGAGGAGACGCATGGAGGTGAGGAGTTGGGCATAAGCACTGAGTTTTGTCATATAGCAGAACAAATGCATGTGCACTAACGAGGTCATGGACTCGAGGGAGGGTCCTCCCTGGTCCAGAGATACCACAGTGTATTTGTAAGTTGATACACAAGATCTAGCAGAGAAGGGAAAACGATGAGTTAGGTAAATTCACAGATTCAGTGTCTCTCTTGATTTTCTATTTTCTCAGTGACATAAAAGCAAAGCCACGTACTCACTTCAGCAGTATGTACACTAAAACTGGAAGGACAGAGAAAATTAGCATAGTCCCTGCATGCAAGGATGACTCACAAAGTCATGAATCACCCCATGTTTTTATAACAATATAAATAAAAATTTTCAAAAGGTGAAGCATGAGCTGAGAATGAGGGAAAGGACAGGGGCAGCGGAAGTGTGAAGAGACAGGATAAAGTTTGAAATAGTTCTCTTCCCTGCCAGGTTAAGTGGGAGAGAAAACTGAGGCAGCAAACTGATGGTATTGTTTGCCAGGGCTGAGAGCTCACTCTGAAATCTGTGGTCAGGAGGACCTATCGCCATGGCTGTGTTTGTTCCCAGCCATGTGCAGCTGCTTGAGTGCATCTGAGTAGGCAGATAAATGAGTGTCAAGGAAGGAAAGAGGAATGAAGGGATGAGTATGGTGACAGACGCAGAATAAGCCTAAAAGGTGAGAATTAAGGACATGAAGAAGTAGAGGAACCAGGGAAGTTGGCAGGTTCAATGCATTGGCATATGGCAACTCCCAAAGAGAATGGCTCGAATGTGATTACATATGGAGGCCAGCGGAGCAAAGGAAGATGGCCGCTGTAGATCCCTTCTCACCTAGAATTACACTGGCTTGATAATACCTTTAACTCACAGTAAAGGGGAAAATATCTCTTCATTATTATCACTTTATTAACGTACCAATGTTCTTGATACTAATTTGGTCCAGACTCTGGTTCAACCATATATACTTTCTTCAGGGAGCATTCAAAGGTCATTATTACCCCATAGAGAATGGTAATCACACGTGGGCTCCAACACCTAGGGAAGCTACAAATGGAAACTGGAAATAATTTTGGGGGGAAGGGGGCAGGGAATGAATAAAGCAACAAAGTTTTGGCTGAGATAAAATTGCAGTGAGGACAAGTTCACCTGTTTTAGCTTTGCTTTCCCCATCTCACAGAATTCTAAAAAGGTTTTTAAACCCTTTCTTTAGCATAAGGCAGTAAACATTTGAGTGTAATTTAGTGCCAGATTGCAGGAAATTTGACTTAGGAAATTCAGTCTATGGACTCATCAGGCAACTGTGCTTCTGTTTTCTAGACACAATACGTTTCGACGTCTGTCCTCTAATCCACTCCCTAGATTTTTTAAATAATTTTTAAATTTCACTTATTTATTTTTGAGAAAGAGACAGAGAATGAGCGGGGGAGAGGCAGAGGACAGAGAGAATCCTAAGCAGGCTCTACACTGTCAGCAGAGCCCAATGTGGGGCTCAAACTCACAAACTATGAGATCATGACCTGAGCGAAAAACTAGAGTCAGACGCAGAACAGACTGAGCCACCCAGGAGCCCCTCTAACCCACTCCCCAGATTTAACTTCACATATTAAATGCAATCGGAATCAAATTTCCTACAAGATTTTTTATGGCATGTGGCAAGCTGATTCTAGAATTCATATGAAAGAACAAAAAGCCACATATTTATATGTAGTATTTATAGCAAGGTGGGTTTTGTTCAGGAATAGGCAAAGATCAAAAGAACAAGAGTCCAGAAACAGACGTACATCGATATATGGGTATTTACCATGTCATAAAATTTCACATGTGTGAGAAATGGTGATGGAACGGTTTGGTCGCATTTTTCATTTACTTATTTTCCAGTTATATATACTCTTTTTAGTAGTTGCTCTAGAGATTACAATATGCACTTTTAATTTATCACAACAGACAAGGAGTTTATATGGAATTACTTCAGGTAAAATATAGGAACCTTGAATAAGTATGCTTTCACTGACCCGCCCACCCCCAATCTTTGTCACGCTATACTTAAATTCATATTATAAATCTCCAAATATAAAAGTGTTATAATTTTTGCTTTAGTCATATATCTTTTGAAGAAATTAAGAGGATTATATGCACATGTATATATACGTGTATCCTTTTATATCTATTACATATTTACCATTTCTAGAACTCTTCATTCCTTCCTGTCAACCTGAGTAGCCATTTGTCACCATATTCCTTTCCTTTTGACCTGAAGAATTTCCTTTGAAGGGAATTTCTTATAGTACAGTTTGCAGATGATGATTTATCTCTGATTTTGATCATCTAAAAATGTCTTTAGGGGTGCCTGGGTGGCTCAGCCGGTTGAGCATCTGACTTCGGCTCAGGTCATGATCTCATGGTTTGTGGGTTCGAGCTCCACTTTGGGCTCTGTGCTGACAGCTCAGAGCCTGGAGCCTGCTTGGGATTCTGTGACTCCCTCTCTCTCTGCCCTCCCTTGCTCATGCTCTTTCTTTCAAAAATAAGCATTAAAAAAAATTTTTTTAATGCTTAAAAATGTCTTTAATCTGCCTTTACTTTTGATGAATTGTTTTTGCTGGTTGAGTTTTTCTTTTCCACACTTTAAAAATGCTACTCTTGGGGCACCTGGGTGGCTCAGTCGGTTGAACAACTGACTCTTGGTTTTGGCTCAGGTCATTATCTCACAGTTTGTGAGTTTGAACCCTGCATTGGGATCTGCACTGTCAGACTTGGGATTCTTTCTCTCCCTCTCTCTCTGCCCCTCCCCCACTCGCTCCCTCTCAAAATGAATAAACTTAAAAAAATGCTACTGTCAAATCTTCTGGCCTTCATTAATTGCCTTGCTCCTCCCCCCACCAGTGTTTTTGAGATGTAATTGACATATATCATATTAGGTTGTATGACATAATTTGATATAAGTATATAGTGAAAAATGATTATCACAATAAAGCTAGTTGACATCCATCACCTCACATAGTTACAAACTTTTCTTATGACTAGAAATTTTAAGAGCTACTCTCATAGCAACTTTCAAATATATAACACAGTGTTGTCAACTGTAGGCTCCATGCTGTATATTACATTCCCAGAACTTATTTATAACTGGAAGTCTGTGCCTTTGAGTATAGTTGACAATACTACATTAGTTTCAGGTGTACAGCACAGTGATTAGACAAGTTTACCAATTATGCTATGCTCATCACAAAAGTAGCTACATCTGTAACCACACAGCGGCATTACAATATCAGTGACTATATTCCTTATGCCTTTCGTTCCTGTGACATTTCATAACTAGAAGTCTGTATCTCCCACTCCCCTTCACCCATTTTGCCCATTCCCCCACCCCTCCCGTCCACAAAGCATATGTTTGTTCTCTGTATTTACAGATCTGACTCTGCCTCTTATTTATTCATTTTTTTAGATGCCACATATGAATGAAATTATATGGTATTTATCTTTCTCAGTCTGACTTACTTCACTTAGCTAGCATAATACCCTCTAGGTCCATCCACATTGTTACAAATGACACAGTCCCATCCTCTTTTTATGGCTGAGTGATATGCCTGTGTGTGTGTGTGTGTACATACATACATATATATATGTACCACATCTTCCTTACCCATTCATCAATCAGTGGACTCTTCCTTATCTTGGTTATTGTAAATGATTCTGCAATAAACAAAGAAGTGGATAGATCCTTTCAAATTACTGTTTTCGTTATCTTTGGGTAAATACCCAGTAGTTGAATTAATGGATCATAGGGTATTTCTATTTTTAATTTTTTGAAATTATACTGTTTTGCACACTGGCTGTTCCAATTTACATTCCCACCAACAGTGAACAAGGGTTTCTTTTTCTCTACATTCTAACACTTGTTACTTCTTGTCTTTTTTATTTTAGCCACTCTGACAATGTGATGTCTCATTGTGGTTTTGATTTGCATTTCCCTGATGATGAGTGATGTTGAGCATCTTTTCATGTGTCTGTTGGCTATCTGTATGTCTTCTTTGGAAAAACGGTCCTGTGCACATTTTCTACTTGGATTATTTGTGTGTGTGTGTGTGTGTGTGTGTGTGTGTGTGTGTGTGTGTGAGAGAGAGAGAGAGAGAGAGAAAGAGAGAGAGAGAGAGAGAGAGAGAGAGAGAGAGAGAGATGGCTAAGTTCTTTATATATTTGGATATTAACTTTGTCAGATGTATCATTTGCAAATATCTTCTCCCACTGAGTAGGTTTTTGGCCTTTTTGTTTTGGTGGTGGTTTCCTTCACTGTGCTGCAAAAGCTTTTTATTTTGATGTAGTCCCAATAGTTTATTTGGGGTTTTGCTTCCCTTGCCTTAGGAGACATATCTAGAAAAATGTCTCTATGGCGAATGCTAGAGAAATCACTGCCTGTTTTCTAGGAACTTTATGGGTTTAGATCTCACATTTAAGTCCTTAGTCCCTTTTGAGTTGATTTTTGTGTATGGTATCAGAAAGTGGTCCAGTTTCACTCTTTAACATGTAGCTGTCCAGTTTTCCCAATACCATTTATTGAAGAGACTATCTTTCATTGTATATTCTTGTCTCCTTTGTCATAGATTATTTGACCATATAATCGTAGGTTTAATTCTGGGTTCTTTCTTCTGTTCCATTGATCTATTTACATACCACTACCATACCGCTTTACTACAGCTTTGCATAGTATACCTTGAAATCTGGAATTGTGATACCTCCAGTTTTGTTCTTTATTGAGGGTGCTTTGGCTCTTCAGGGTTTTTTTTGCAGTTCCATGCAAATTTTAGTAATTTTTTAATTTTGTGAAAAATGCGGTTGGTATTTTGATAGGTATTGCATTGACTCTATAGATTGCTTTGCGTAATGTACATTTTAACAATGATGGGGCACCCGGGTGGCTCAGTTGGTTAAGCGACTGACTTCAGCTCAGGTTATGACCTCACGGTTCATGAGTTCGAGCCCCATGTCAGGCTCTGTGCAAACAGCTCAGAGCCTGGAGCCTGCTTCAGATTCTGTGTCTCCCTGTTTCTCTGCCCCTCCTCCACTCACACTCTTTCTCTCAAAAATAAATAAATATTAAAAAATATTTAAAAATATATATACATTTTAACAATGTTAATTCTTCAAATCTAGAAGCATGGAATATCTTTCCATTTGTTTGTGTCATCTTCAATTTCTTTCATCAATGTTTTATAGTTTTCACAGTACAAGTCTTTCACTTCTTTGGTTAACCTCCTAGGCATTGTATTCTTTTTGGTACAGTTATAAGTGTAGTTTAATTTCTCTTTCTGCTAACTTATTAGTATATAGACATACTACTGATTTCAGAGCATTAATTTTATCTACTTCAAATTTACTGAATTCACTTATTAGTTCTAACAGGTTTTTGATGGAGCCTTTAGGTTTTCTATGTATAGTATCACAGTCATCTTCCAATAGTGATAGTTTAACTTCTTGTTTAACAAAATGGATACTCCTTTTTCTTATCTGATTGCTGTGGCTACGACTTCCAGTAGCATGTTGAATACAAGTGGTGAGAATGGACATCCTGGTCTTATTCCTAATCTTAGAGGGAAAGCTGTGTTTTTCATATTCAGTAAGATGTCAGCTGTGGGTTTTTCATATAGGTCTTTATTGTGTTGAGGTATGTTTCCTCTAAACCTACCTCGTTCAGAGTTTTTATCATGAATTGATGTTGAATTGTATCAGATGCTTTTTCTGCATCCGTTGAGATGATTTGTATCCTTTGTTTTGGTGATGTGGCGTACCACATGGTTGATTTGTAAATACTGAACTATCCTTGTATCCCCAGAATAAATCCCACTTGATTGTGGTGAATGATCCTTTTAATGTATTGTTGGATTCAGCTTGCTAATATTTTGTTGAGTTTTGCATCTATGTTCATCAGGGATATTGGCCTATAGTTTTCTTTTTTTGTGGTGTCTTGGTCTGGTTTTGGTATCAGGGCAATGCTGGCTTCACAGAATGCATATGGAACCTTTCCTTCCTCTTCTATTGTTTGAATCATTTAGGAGAATAGGTTTTAACTCTTCTTTAAATGTCTGGTAGAATTTACCTATGAAGCCATCTGTTCCTGGACTTTTATTTTTTTGTTAGTTTTTTTTTAATTACTGATTCAGTTTCATTACTAGTAATCAACCTATTCAGATTTATTTCTTGATTCAGTTTCAGAAGATTGTACGTTTCCAGGAATGTATCCATTTCTTCAAGGTTGTCCCATTTGTTGGCATAGGTTTATCTTTTCCAAGAACTAGCTCTTGGTTTCATTGATTTTTTTTTTTCTGTCTCTTATGCCATTTATTTCTGCTCTGATCTTTACCATTTCCTTCCTTTTACATCATTTTACCTTGGGCTTTGTTCTTCTTTTTTAAGTTCCCTTAGATACAAGTTTAGATTGCTTGAGCTTTTTCTTGTTTCTTGAGGTAGGCCTGTATCACTACACATTTTCCTCTGAGAACTGCCTTTGCTGTCTCCCAAGATTTTGTTGTGTTTTCATTTTCATTTGTCTCCACATATTTTGATTTCTTCTTTGCTTTGTTGACCCATTGGTTGTTCAGTATCATGTTGTTTAGCCTCCTTGTGTTTTTTCCCCTATTTTTTTCTTGTGATTTATTTCTAGTTTCATACTCTACGGTCAGAAAAGATGCATGGCATGACTTCAGTCTTCTTAAATACTAATTATATAGTTGTTCTCCTGTACATCATGTGTCATTTTTCTCAGGCTACTTTCAAGATTTCTTCGGCTTTCAGCAGTTTGACCATGATGTATGCCTGGGAAATCTACTTCATGTTTATCCCGCCTGAGGTTCACTGAACTTCATGGATCACTTCCAGCTGCAGTTTTTAAGAGTAATCTCTCCTCTGGCTTGCATATGCTCTGGTAAACTTTCCAGTGTCTTAAAAAAAAAAAAATGTTTTTAACGTTTGCTCCAGATTTAGTCATTGCTATCTGTGGAAGGATTTACACAACCAACTCACTCGACCACCAGTAAATTCCCTCTTACTATTAGGTTTAGAAAAAAGGCAAAGGGGCGCCTGGGTGGCTCAGTCAGTTAAGCGTCCAACTTTGGCTCAGGTCATGATCTCATTGTTCACGAGTTCAAGCCCTGCATTGGGCTCTGTGCTGACCACTCAGAGCCTGGGGCTTGCTTCAGATTCTGAGTCTCCTTCTCTCTCTTGACCCCTCCCTGGCTCTGTCTCTCAAAAATAAATAAATATTTTTAAAAAGATTAAAAAAAAAAAAGGAAAAAAAGGTAAATATGTACGTCACACATTCACAAAGACAAATCTCTATAAATTGGGACTCACTAAAAAGCAAACACCTTTATCTTCTATCACTGTGGTATTTAGCCAGCAACAGAACTTGGAGAGAGCAGTGAAGGATAAAAGCTAGAATGCAGTGTATAGAAAATGGGTTTGATCGTCAAACATTTTCTTCTTGGGAATGATGTTTGACAGTCTGTGCCTGATAGATTTTTTGGAGGGGGCAACATCTTCCTGTGTGCTCTTTGTGACTATGCAGATGTCATATGAATAGCATGTTGTCTGTAAATTATCACTGAGCATACTTAGTGTGCTTGAAGGAAGAACATAGTGTTTGGGGCTCACAAGTGTACTCTGATTGTAAATGTGGAAGAAGTTACAGCTATTCTTGTACGTTGATAAGTTCTAAAAACTGTGCCCATCCAGAATAAGGGCTATAAGGTAGAAGGGAAGAGAGAAAAAAGAAATCATATTGAAACATAATCCAACTGCGGAAGCTAAAACATGAGGGAAATGCCTTATATCCTTTAGATCTCAGAGCTCTGGGAATGCCTACTCAGGAGATATACCCTTCCTTCTTCCCTTCCCTCCCTCTCCCACCCCCCTCCTCCCTTATTTCCAGCTCTGCAGACTAAAGGGCAACCGTCTGCCTGGGCACAGACCCATGACATCAAACATCATGTCACAGGAAGAAGACTTTTACACCATTACTGGGAAAAAGAATTTAGTTTGGGTAAAACTAAAAACTGGGGTTTTTTTGTTCTTTTCCTTTGTGGAAGGAAAAAGGAGTGGAATACATGAAGAAAATCATCCATTCTCCATGTCCCAAAGCAAGACACCTACAATTTGCAGCTGCCTACAACCTTGGAAGAGCTTATTATGAAGGGAAAGGTGTCAAACGATCAGATGAGGAAGCTGAAAGGTAGTCTTACCTGAAAACAAGTGTTGTGGTTTTTTTCTTTTTAATCAAATGCTGACACAAAGAGTAACTTGCCCTTTTTTCTTTTAGACTGTGGCTTTTTGCTGCAGACAATGGAAATCCAAAAGCTAGTGTGAAAGCTCAAAGTATCCTAGGATTATATTATTCCACAAAAGAACCCAAAGAATTAGAAAAGGTAACACTGATCTATTTGTTTTTAACGCCAGCACCACGCATAGATTAATATTGATTTCAGAAATTAATAATAATTTCTTTTCTGAAGGGAGGGCGGTAAAGAATGAGTGTCTAGTTTTAAAGATCTCTTTCATTTCTTTAAAGTGTAAAGAAAGTTTACAGTTTGGGATCTCAAAGCTCATTTTACCCTTTACTCACCTATGGTCTACCTTTTCCCTACCTCTACCAAAGGATTCCACGGATGTGAGAGCACTTTCTACACTATAAGAAGCCACACGTACAAAATATTCTATACCATGAAAGCTGAGAGAGTCCTAAAATATGGCCCAAATCCTATTATGTGAACAAATTAATTTGTTCTGAGGAAGTAATGATGCTAGTAAGTAAAATACACATGAAAATGAGTTAAAAATTAAATCCATTTACGACTTTTGCATAAATACAATCTCTTTAATCATCAATGATTGACACATTTTCCAAGAAATCGTATGGGTTGGAGGAAATGTAGGGCCACGGGCTACTTGTAAGAGGCATGAAGAACAAACTCACAAGAAACACCACCCGAACAAGACCCTCTTTGGATAACTAAGCAGCCACTTGGAAATAATTTTTTGAACCAATTCAAAGTCACTGTAGCTGAGTACTGAGCAAATGGGCTTGCAACCACATGCAGCTTTTATCTCGGCTGCCTGGGATCGACAGGCGCCACCTCTGAGATCTCGGCATCAGCAGCTCTCCTCTCCCTGCTGGGCCTCATTGCAGGGTGTCTCAGAGCCTAGCAGACACTTAGTTCCTACCTCCTACCTTCCTGATCCTTCCTCGGGAAACATCAGAAAATCTTGAATCCTATGACAGCTGAACTGGCTAGGCTGTGACCTCTAACCTCTCTTTTGGACATGTGAAACTGGCGCTCACCTGAAACACACACAAGGTGCTAAAACTGTTTCCTAGAGATAAGTTATGCACACTATCTCATAATTAGAGATTTTTTCTTTCTTTCCGGTATTCCCTTATAATTTTGCCTGGTAGGTAACAAAGATGAAATTGTGCTTTTTCTTAGGCATTTTATTGGCATTCAGAAGCGTGTGGCAATGGAAATCTGGAGTCCCAGGGTGCACTTGGGCTGATGTATTTTTACGGACAAGGCATCCGCCAGGACCCTGAAGCTGCCTTGCAGTGCTTAAGGGAAGCGGCAGAACGTGGAAACGTCTATGCTCAAGGGAATCTCGTGGAGTATTACTATAAGATGAAATTTTTTACTAAGTGTGTTACATTTTCCAAAAGGTAAATAAGCTGGATAAAAGTATTTCCAAAACCTCCTCCCAGATGTTCTATGCCAGGTCTGTTCAATAGAACTTGCTACAATATTGGAAATGACGGCTAGTGAGCACTTGAAATGTGGCAAGTGCAACTGACGACTCACCTGTTACATTTCATTAGATTTTGGAAGAGTCTAATTCTGTGCTATCAGTCTTCAGGATTTCAGTGTTATTCACTCTGTGTACCAGCTGATGATCTTAATCACGTTTGACTTTTGGGGGCATGAATTTCCTTTTTTATAAAGAAGAAAATACCTCCATAGGATTACTAACATAGTGCATATAAAGTACTTAACATAGCTTAGCACATCAGAAATGCTTATTAAATATGTTTTAATTTCTTCATAGACTCTTCAGCCACATGTTCTATGACTGCACAATTGCAAGATAGCTTGATAAAGATTGTAAAATGAGAATGGTTAAGAGATGCCAATATTAACACCTTATAAAATATATGGAGATTCTCTTCTCTGAGCCCATGTACTTTCCCCACATTTATTTACTCATAATATACAAAAGCAATATACCAGGAAAAACAGATGTGGATGTCCCCTAGAGAGGCTGTAAGGCCATGCTGATGTATTTCCCTCCCAATAATGCCTGACAGAGCCCCTGGGACCCCCTCTTCCCTCACCCAGTGTGGGGCAGTCATCCACAATGTCGCCTGAAGGACTTGGTTCCACCCTCTGCCCAACATCATGGCTCCCAGGGAGCAGGTCACTTACAAGTGTGGTCCCCAAAGTCCCTAAAGTCTAAGTGCCCATCTGGTTAAAACCAAGACTTTAAAATCTGTCAAACTTTCCATTACTGTCCACATTCCTCTTACTCATAATATCACGGGTGACACGAGGTTAAGTAGATCCCATTGTCACACAACCCTCTAGACTTGTGTCAGGGTTATGAAGGAGGACTTTTTTTGCCCACTTTTTAACAAAGGTAGATGTGTAAGTTTCTTGATATGTTTTCTGATCCTATGTGACTGAAGTCCAAATTTAAGGTCAATGTTTGAATAAATGATTCAAAGAAATAGAAAATGCTTTTTCCCCATTGTTTAAATCTGCAAGGTGTTATTAAGTTTAAAATATTATTATTATGGGGTACCTGGGTGGCTCAGTTGGTTAAGCATCCAACTTCGGCTCAGGTCATGATCTCACAGTTTGTGGGTTCGAGCCCCGCGTCAGGCTCTGTGCTGACAGCTCAGGGCCTGGAGCCTGCTTCAGATTCTGTGTTTCCCTCTCTCTTTGCCCCTCCTCCACTCACGTTGTCTCTCCCTCAAAAATAAATATTAAAAAAAATTTTTTTAAATATTATTACTATAAGAAAATAAACTTTTGTGTTTTCTAGTGGTTATTAGGCCTGACTGACAAGTATGATTATAGAGAAGCTGTGAAGTAAACTCTTTGTTAGCTCCTCTTCCCTTGGTTTTAACTGGCGGTTTTATTTACCCTTCACCACAAAACAAATACCACAAACAACTTAGTTCTCAAACAGGTGGAAATAGGGAAATTACTTTGGGCACCACTTCTGAACATGCAATTTGTAAAAATGTAAACTAGAACTCATGTCCTTTTTAACTTCACAATTAAATGTCGCCACAGGATTGCTGACTACGATGAAGTTCATGACATCCCTACGATAGCCCGGGTCACGGACTGTCTCCCGGAATTCATCACCAGAGGCATGGCCATGGCATCTTTCTACCATGCCCGATGTCTTCAGCTTGGCTTGGGGGTCACAAAGGATGAAGCGACAGCGAAACACTACTATTCTAAAGTAAGGAAGCCTGAGCACAAACAACATTGACTCAAATAGAAATTGCTGAGTTTTTAGTTAAGACTTGAACATCTTTATGGATTAGTATTTTTCCTACTTAATTATTGCACAGATAATCTGTCTAGGAGAGGTTGTCAGACACGTGGATTATTTGCAGACAGTTCTGCCAGATTCCTATTAGCATAATTAAACTCAGATGATAAAAGTTCCATTTTGATGCAAATTATTCTCTCTCACCCTGCCACCCTCTGGAGCCTAAGGGCCAGCACCAAGACCTTATAGCCAGAGTATTCATGCCTCCTTCTAACCAGAAGTATGAACCTATTCTCATTCTAGTACCTTAATGAAATAGAATAAACTTAAAAAAAAAAAAAACCTGAGAGAGAGAGAGAGAGAGTGAGCAAGCATGCAAGCAGGGGAGGGGCAGAAAGAGAGGGAGAGAGAGAATCCCAAGCTGAGAGTACAGAGCCTGACGCGGGGCTTGAACTCACGAACTGTGAGATCATGACCTGAGCCAAAACCAAGAGTTGGACACTTAACCAACTGAGCCACCCAGGCACTCTGAAATCTAGTTTTTTAATTTTTTTTTTTTTAATGCATGACATCAACCACACTTTCTGCACACTACCCAAACTCAATCATGAGTTTGAGGTGATCAGTTGAAGTAAGACTTTCCTTGTTTTAATCCATTTGGATTAGCTCCCAAATGGATTTCACCTCTAAAATCAAGCAACTTAGAAAGCGGGAAGGGAGTGAGAAAGGGGGGGAATCATCATGAATAGTAACTGCAAGTAAAGTTTTAAAAAAATAAACACACACACACACACACACACACACACACACACACACACACAAACTGCATGTCTTAGGTCGATGACATCCATGAAGTCCAAAGTAGAATTATACCTTATTAAAACTTATAAAGCAATTCATGGGGTGCACAAATTGTTTAGCTGGAGCAGGTGAACAAGGCAAGGAACAATTTTCCGAATCCTCTGCCTGAATCTGACCATTTAACAGCAGTGGTTCTCAACCTTCTCTGCATATTAAAATCACTTGGGTATTTTTAACAAATTCCAAAGCCCAAGTCTTATTTCAGAACAATTAAATCATGTTCTCTGAGAGTGCAAACCAAGTGTATTTGCTGAAAGCTCTCCCGAGGACTCCAATGTTCAGGCAACTTTTGGAACCCCTAAATTAATTTGTTTGAAATTAAAATTTCCACAGCATTAAGCCCATATCAATACATAAATATAGGAACACAGTACACAAATTCAACTGAGATATTTACCATTACACCATTCTGTTAGTATGAAAAATCGTTGGCTTCAACTTTTTACAAAATCTAAATGTTCTCTGCATTATACTGATTTCCAAACGAAGTCAATTTCAAATTCTGTGTTATCCTTCATGTCTTTTCCAAATAAACAGAAACAGAGAAAACTCTGGGTCAGCAAAATCCTGAAATGTGGTATATGTTCATCCTAAATAAAACAGCGAAACAAACAGACTGCAACCTTAAAAGTGTTTTTCCCAGGATGGGAGAAAATATCCCCAGTATTCAATTTGGGCCATTGTCTTTTACAGGAGATGCTTTTAACAAGGGAGAAGATTCCAAAGTAGTAGGCCAGTGAAGGGTCTGGAATCCTGTCCCATGAGCATAAATTGAGTATTTTATTTAGAAACAGAAGGACAGGAGTCCAGCCAGTCGTCTTCGCCAGACTGAAAGGCTGTCCTACAGAAAAGGAACAGCAGGGCAGGGAGAATGATAGCCAATGGCAGTGTGTTAGGCAGGGGGAAAAGATAAGGCCCTGGCTGGTGTGGAGACAGGGGGCCTACAGTCAGGAGACCCACACTTGCTCTCAGCTCTGCCACCGACAGGATGGTGACTGCCAACCACCTTGCCCCCCAGGATCTCCGTGAAACCAGCTTTACATATTCTCCTAGGAGCTTTTCTGCTTCTAATGCATTTGGAAGGAAACTTAAGCTGAGTACAAAGCAGGATCTTCTAATACAACTGTTTGGAAAATAAACAAAAACAAAAGGTTTCCTATAAGATGGTGACTTAGTAACCAAGCAACTAGTGAGCAATCTAGTGAGCAACCGTCATGGGTACTGAAGGGAAACCGTCATGGGTACTGAAGGGACACTTACTGCATGGAGTGCGGTCTGGATGAGATGATGATCGCGGATGTCTCTTCCAGATTCCTGACGTTCTATGTAGTTATATGCACTGTTACTTAACGCCATTTATCATAACAAAATGTTACTTTAAAGTACGATTCTCATAGATGCTGCTATTCATATAATAAGATAATAGCGAGTTTGAGGCCAAATGTTAATGCTTTCCATGTTACTTATTTTAATAATTCCTAACATAGAATGCTACCATTAAATTCCCTTTATTCTTGGCACTGATAAAATTTTCTCTTTCAAGTGCCAATAGCATGGTAATTTTCAGGATGATCTGTTTTGCAGAGGCTAATTTGAACTTCCTTAATCAAGAAATCAAAACAGAAATGAATCTTAAGAAATTACCTTAAAATCATTGTACTTCTTAAAAAAAAAAAAACTTTTTAAAAGGAAGAAAAAAAGAAAGACCCAACAATTCAAAATGTATCTAAATATAACTGACTCTCTCTCTCTCTCTCTCTCTCTCTCTGATTTTAAGGCGTGCCGTCTGAACCCTGCATTGGCAGATGAACTTCACTGTTTACTTATACATCAAAGAATTTAGATCATAATGCGTTTCAACAAAGACCATCAACCCTGGCACCTTAGAATGGTGTGTGTTTTTATAGTCGCTCCGCTGTTTGGTTATTTTCTGCATCCCAAGTTACAATATCCTGGGTATTCTGATGACATGTTACCTTTGTTCTTACATCTGTAATTTTATAACTCAAAACCTTAGGTATAGGATCTGATTGCTAAATGAGTCCTTAAAGATCCAGCTCTTTGCCTACAGACTGGCCTAGATCATATCAAATAGAGAAAAACACTCCCTAAAGAAAATTATCTTTTTTTTTTTTTAAATAAAGAGCGTCTAAAAGACTTAGTGCAGTCTTAGCTTTAATAACTTCAAAAGTATAAATGCTACAAACTTATAAAAACACACTGAAGGCTTAACTCTTTAAAATTTCTTTGACCCTCACTTAGTTTTGTGAATTTTGGATTATTAATTTTAATTTGTTTTTCATTAAAAATTTTTAAATTTAAGGGGCACCTGGGTGGCTCAGTCAGTTAAGCATCTGACTTCAGCTCAGGTCATGATCGCGCAGTTTGTGAGTTTGAGCCCCGCGTCAAGCTCTGTGCTGACAGCTCAGAGCCTGGAGCCTGCTTCAGATTGTGTCTCCCTCTCTCTCTGACCCTCCCCTGCTTGCATACGCTCTCTCTCTCTCTCACACAAATAAATAAACATTAAAAAAATCTTTAAGATTCATAAAACTATTAAAAAGAACTTAAAGAAACTTTCAAATAATGTTCTTTAATTGTGTAGCATTTATACTTCCAAAGCAATTAAAGCTAAGACTGTACTAAGTCTTTTGGGACATCTTGTATTCTTAAAAGAAATTCTTTTAAATAGTTGGCTAATTTATTATAAACTTCAAAAAAAGTAGGTTTAAGAAACTGCTTAGAATCTTCCCTTAAAGATCTTAACGAATAAGACAACTGCTATATTCCCGATAAGATAATCAGTTAAGAGAGATGTTTCTTTGTGCTTAGACTCATTTGCTAGATTAAAAAAACCTTAAGATTCATTTCAAAGCAAAGTAAAATGTGAAAAAAATTTCAAATCATCTCTCAATATAAGAACTGAATCTAAATATGTTAAAATTTTTAATTAGGCTTTCCTTGCATTAATGAGGTCCATAAAGATAAAAGCTGATAATACAAATAATAGGATCCACATGGAGAAGACTGTATAGCAATATATGTCTGAAACAGATACACTGAAAACAATGTCTTTTTTTTTTTTTAATTTTTTTTTTAACATTTATTTTTGAGACAGAGAGAGACAGAGCATGAACGGGGGAGGGTCAGAGAGAGAGGGAGACACGGAATCTGAAACAGGCTCCAGGCTCTGAGCAGTCAGCACAGAGCCCGACGCGGGGCCTGAACTCACGGACCATGAGATCGTGACCTGAGCCGAAGTCGGCCGCCCAACCGACTGAGCCACCCAGGCGCCCCTGAAAACAATGTCTTAAAGATACCTTATCAACACCTTCCTGTGAGCATACACTGATGTGGCTTTATTTTATAAATCACTACCATCCTTTCTGAAAGTGGGTTTAAACAGGATCTCATCTTAGTACAATTAATCCGTAGGCATCAGGCACTAAAGAAGTATGTATGGTAGAAAATTACTTGCTCTTGTCTCATGTTCCGCTTTGTCTATGTTACTTGAACTTCATTTTGCCACTCTATAAAAAGGAAAGCAATTTCAACAGACTTAGGTCTGTGAGATGCCCTCAACGATCACATACTTCTCTCTTAAATCTTTTAAGACGGATAAACTTAAACCATTCCTGAAAACTAATCCTTTTCTTTTAAATTCTCTACCGAAGACTCCCTCATTTCCTCCAGGAACGTGATTCAATACATCAAACCCTTTGTAAGATTTCACACTACCTAGCTTACATCTCTTCTACAATATAAGCCACTTGCTCTGCTCCTAATACCATCCATACATGGTATTCCTTCAACCATCGGAAGATCTAAATCCCCAACCAGTATTCTTTTCTCCACACTTAATCCAGTCCCTTAAGCCTGTAAGAATCCGAAAAGTGGAATGTAATAAGGCAGTGCTTGTTGGTTTTAACAGCACACTTGATAGATAAGCGAATCTTCCTTCATCCCAGAGACCACTTTTTTGACTGCCATTAAAACACAGGTCTGAGAAATCCCCAGTGTAGGAATTTGACTCGCGTCATATGTGGTAATATGCTACGCTTAAGTGTCTTCAGTAAGTCCGACACGGAATTCAAAATTTCAGTTTACTGTAGTTACCATAAAGGGGGTACTTCTGGCACAGACGAGCCCTTGCAAACTACCACTGCTGCAGACCATGGCACACACCTTGACCTGTGAGTGGAGTCTCACTCTTTAACTCATGTTGAGTTGAGGCTTCCAGATCATTAATCTTAAAGCAAAAAACAAAACAAAACTTCTAAGATTCCTTACAGCTGATAGCTCATGACGAAGTTGAAATTTACCTTCAAGAAAGATTGAGGAGTCAAAATAGTTATTTTTCTCACTTGCAGTGGACACTTGTAACTGCTATGGTTTAATTACACACAAGGTGGACATTACCAGTAACTGTGTTACGATGACATCCTGAGACTCGGTCATTTCATTTGCTTCTCTTACCTGAATGTGTCTTTTCTACATCCCTGTGAAAGATAATTCTTACTCATACAAACAGCCAACTTTGGTTTTTTTCTCAAGGGTCAAATATCATCCTGGTTTGAAAAAAAAAAGGATCAAAGAGCCGTGACTAAAAGAATCCCAAAGATAAAATTTGGTGTACTAATTTTTAATCGTTTACCTTTTAGAACTTATGTTTCACATCGAGAACTTGGCAGGTATGATCTAGTAATGCCATAATCAGTACCACTTGAGTATAGATACAGTAGTTTTCTTTCATGGATTTCAAACTGAATTTTTGCCCATTATTTTGCTTTCAATGTTCCTGGGGGCTACAGAGAGGCAAGTGTTTTATTATCACTGCATGATAGATGGTGAATGTTTATTAAGTGACTTGTTCATGGCCCCACTATTGATAACAAAACACCCATACCCTGGATCTCACCTAACGCCCCACGAGTCCACAAGACCTGATGATATAATCAAGTCCCCAAAGTCCCTTAAGTCCCTTCCCACCTGTGTTTCCCTATCTCATTCCTGCCCACCCTTCAAAGCCCGGCTCCTATCCCACTCTCCCGAACACATCATTTCAAGCACTAATTTGGCTCTTCTCATTCACACTAAAAATCAGATTTTGTCACATATTCATTCTGTGTCTGGAGGAAGGCAGCCAACAGTATACCTCCTTGGAGAAATCCTTAGGTGCACAATGGTTTTGCCAAACAAAACAAAAAAATTACTCGATAAACATTTGAACTGCCTGATGTATTTTAACCTCAGTTTTTTGAGACGTAAGCACCTTAAATATCATAGAGCTCTGTGATTCATTTTTATATTTTATTGCTTCAAATGCTTCAAACTATGGGAAATCTTTGGTAAAAATAAAGACAAAAAAATTTTCACAAGAACTTGACACAAAGCATTGCACAACAATGTTCTTCAATACACATGAAATAATAGAGGAATGTTCAGAGTCCTCAGTGAGGAAAGTAACTGTACAGTATTCATAGTTCTTCATTTTAAAACAAAACAGTTTTCATAAATATTTAAAATATTTCCTAAGTTCTTATCACATATTAACATCTGTATTTCAATCAGTGTGTTGAACTTATATTATTATTAAAATAAAAATAATTAACAGAAGTGTGTTTTTCTGTTACCTGTGACAGCATCAAGTTCTCCCTCCCCAACCAATTCCGCTCACTTCCCACGAAACTAGAGGGAGGTAACTAACATAAAAATCAATATGGTTCTCAATCAAGCCCTCTGCGGAAAAGAGGAAAATATTTCATGTCTATTGTTACACAGACATTTCTCTGGTGGTTTGTTTGTGCAGTCTCAGACTTGGCCAGCTTTCAGCTGATCTAAATGACTTCTCAGCTCAGGACACAGCTCAATTAGCAGCAATTCCATCAGCACCTAAACCAAGAAAGAGGAAAAAAAAAAAAAAAAAAAGTAGAAACATGTGGGATTTTTCTCTAAGGGTACACGCCTATGTCTAAGAGAAAAGTCTAATTTTAGGTCTAAGATGATTCTCCGCGAACCACTCACTCTCAAATGAATGGAACTCATATAAACTCCATTTAATATCAGATTGATTCATTTCAGGGTCTCCTTGCCATGTCACACCGTCAACAGTATTTCATATTTAACGTTATAATCAGACGACTTGGAAACGGTCTGCTTTGCTGAAGTACGAAAACTAAGCAGTCACACAAAAAGGTGATGCGCATCTGGTCTGAGAGAAGGACGGACTGCGCGCTGGAGGCATGGTTTTTCCCTTTTCTTTCACCGAACTGAACAACTGAACGGTCAGATGACAATGAAGCACAGTACATAAATGGGGTGAGAGTTAAAAGCAACAAGAACGATTAAGTATGCAACCCCCACATGTGAACAGAAACGTAAAACCGAATTAACAGTAAATCCTCTGGTTGCCTTTCAATTACTCACAAATAACAGATGCTTATTGGCTCTTGTTTCCTGCAGGGCGTTGAAGATTTTTATTATACCATGCCGGGCATTTTGCTGTCCAACGAGGCTCTGCAGCGTATCTGAAAGATCAGGTTTACGTTCTGTGCTACTACTGACCAAAAGTTGACAATCCGCGCATATTCAGTGAAGGAGACAGGACACGGTGTACCCGCAACAAATAAAGGCACTGGGGCAGGAGGGACATGAACGATCAGTTCTCTCAAATGTTTAAAGAGAAAATAAGTCTGTTTAGAAGTTTTCGACATCAGGCATTTATACAAATTACAATTTGAATACATTGCTACCCAATTAAAAAGTAACCTCTCTAAACAGTGTTACTCCGGCAGGATTTTTAAAGCACAAAACTTGTTATCTGTTCTAAAACATTTTTCTAATTAAAGAAAGCATTACAACCACTACTGTTCTCATTAAGATTCTCAGTATAATTTCTTAGCAAGGGACAAGTTTTAAAAGAAAAAAAACTGATTTTTTTTTTTCAACATAAATAACGTTTTCTGAGAGATAATAAATGAAAACCGCCTTAATAAAGTTAGTTCCCTTTGTGTCTCTGTACGTTTCAGGATCAGAACCTAGGCCTCACCTGGAATGTTCTCAAGCAGCTTCTGCTGTGCTCTCTGTTTTGTTTCCTGACTTTGTTCTTCGCTTCTGATTGTGGTTGGAGGCGCCAATTTCCCATGTGGCCAAAAAGCATCCCGGAAAACGTTGATGTAGTAAACCAACATCTGCTCACTGAAAATCCAGTTCACGGTGTCCCGGATTTGCCTTTTAAGAGAAAAATGTTTCTTGGATGACGTTTTGAAAAATGTTATCCTCTATTCTCGCAAGGCATTTATCAGTGGGTAGGTTAAGATACAGCCTGATCTACACGTTTGATGAATAAACTAGGAATTGAATTTTTAAACTCTGGCTCTGAAAGATATTTTTTATTTTGGTGGTGCTGGGTAACCATTCATCTCTCAAGCTCACATGTCCATCAGTGCTGAGCTATCCAAATGTTTGCCACACGGTACCTGCAATCTGTAAGGACAAGAACTAAGAGGAAACTGATTTGTTTGAAGCTGGCAACTACTCTGTGCACAGTGCTTCACATACCAATTTCTCCAGGAAGTGGTATAAACTGAAAACATGCATTCATTTGAAGACTGTTCAAAGTGGTGTGGAAAACTTTCCTGAGCTCCTGGAGTCTTGGGGAGGAACCTAGCTATTTTCGCTGTCTCTTGTGTCGCCCTGGCAGATCCTGCTGGGCCGAGTGCTCTGACCCAGCGTAAGCATTTCGCGTGCTCACGAGGCGAGGAGAAAAAAAGATACCACCTTTCACCCTAAAGTGAAGGACTCCAGAAAGATAAACTGCTATCTAGTGTATTTCACATTTCCCTGGGAATGAAGGTTGGGCAGACATTTGACTTGCACAGTTAACAAATAAATGGCTTTTAGCTGGTTCTCCAGGTCTTCCACGCAACCCTTAGAAAAATTCTAACCCGTGACAGGATTTCTACTGTCGAGAGACAACACAGTTCAAAGACCCCAAGAGAGGTTGGAGGGTGAAAAGGGGGAAAGAATCTTGACGATGCCAGAAAGACCTGAAATTTCAAACTCAATTCATGAATTACAATAAATCAAAAAGCCTTTAAAGAATCTGACTTCCCAACCTGATTTTTAGAGGGGCAATGTAAGGCTTTCAGAAACAGTATCTGAAATAGATGTTTCAAGCCTCATACTTTGCACAGTTATCAGCTACCACTGTGGTCTAAACTCTGCTATGAGTTAAAACTGGGTTAATTCTGTTTATAACTGCATGTCTCCTAAGATACTTCCCTATGCTGCCTAGAACTGGGCAATTCATATCTAGACCAAATAAAAGAATTGTATTAATTTAATGGGACTTCTGCTTTAAGAGAGAACCTGCCAACCTGCCTGCCTGCCTAAGAAAAATCTACGTAAAAACGCAGACACCTTCCGCCGCCCCCCTACCCAGTCTTGTTTTGAGTTACTCACTGGCACTACATGAAGAAAATTTCACTTTGCAACTCAAAATTAGGGAAGTGACTCTTACCAAAGGCCATCACCTACGTATTTTCTATCAATTTAAGTCTGACTCTCAATTAGCCAAAACCAAAGGAAGCTTTTGAATCAATCCTGGTGTGTGAAATTATAGCTGGGACAAGGCACGAGGCACATACTGTGCTGCTGCTTCATTTTGTGATGTGTTCTCTCTGCTAAAGGCAAAAATAGCAAAGGGCCAGGTGCTCCATCATTTCTCTGCCTGATAAAAAGCCCAGTGAAATGAACGGCCTGAAAACTCTCTACATGACGCCTCTCCTCCAAGCCCCATAAAAATAACTGCCAATGGATTCACCACACACAGACCGCCACTGCTCATTTATAATTAAGAGCCAATATCATAAATCGGAGCAAGGAAAGTGTGCATGATTTGCTGAAACTGAAAAGGAAAATAAATTAGCATGTCTGGAGTACTGGGAAATACAGGGCCATTTTGGAATTTTCTTTATCCAAAGCCCATCTATGTAACAGTTAAGAGGTTTGCCTTAGATTGAAATGGTAAGTTCAACAGGCCATCTTTCTGACGAAAACAAAAGCCTATGATACTAAGTCAACTAAATATGCCACTCATACCATTTGTTAAAAAATCTGACAAGTCAATTTTGCTTCTGACCACAAGGAAAATATATTCTATTTGGGAATGAATAAAAAGATAACTTGCTCTTTACTGTTTCCCTTAAAAACGTGTAAGATTTACCTGATAACCATGTGTACAAAGTCACTATGATGGTTTTAACAGCTCATCTTTCACTAGGGAAAATCTGGTAATTTCATCTTAAAATATTTTTCTGTACAAAAAAACTGACTTTCCCCCCTTATCTTTTAGCAAGTAATTCACATTTTTATTGTACAGGAAGTCATAAGAGTACTGGATATAGAGTTAAACTCTCATGTGTATGGATAATGTACCATTGCTTAGAATATACACATGGCTTACAATGGTGGTATATGTCCACATATCTCAATGGATGGGTATTAAGATATGAACTAATAAAAGCAATTACCACTTTAATGTTACTCCAACTCGGGGGGAAAAAAAAACACATATGGTTTGCATTTCCCTCCAAATAAATACCTGCCAGATGATGTTTATTGCACTTTCATTTTGGCTTAGAGTCTAAGCCTTAAACTGATTCCCATCATGCAACATAAAAACACTATACCCAAGATACTCAAACTGGTCATCATGATCAAAAGAGAACTTTACAGAACTTTTAGGGTTTTAGGGTTTTTTTGTTTTTTTAATTTAATTTTTTTTTTAAACTAATCTCTACACCCACCATGGGGCTTGAACTCACAGCCCTGAGATCAAGAGTCACACACTCCACCCACTGAGCAGCCAGGTGCCCCTACAGAACAGAATTTCCTGACCCTGTCAGCCAGAATACTGAAGCTAGCTCAAGCTTTTATCATCTAGTTCACCATGCATCCTGTGGGAGAAATTCTTTCCCTATCCAATCTTAGAATCCTAATGGAAACAAAATGAGAAAATATAATACCTTCAGCTAGAGAGATCCCCGGCTACTATATCACAAGGTAATTTGATTTTTAAGGCAAAGAGTAAGGCATTAATTCAAACATTCATTTCATGAAACTCACTTGTTGATGGTTCTTCCAAAAGTGACCTGAACGAGAGCAATTAATGTTCTTCTCACCCATTTAAACACTAAAATAGAAATGGGGAGAAAAGAATTTATCACAGTATATCACAATTATGACATTTTCGGAGCTGCACAAAGCATAAATCTTACCATTTGACTCAATCTGAGTTTTGACACAAGTAATGACTAGGATATCTGCAGAATTTGGGTCCAGGTTAGCAAACTGCTGTCAAAAAAAAACTTCTTCTAAGCCTTCATTTTCCACATAGTAACCGATGAGATGAAACCTAAGAGTTTTTATAGCTTTTCAATGCCTAAACAACAGCTGAGCCAGCGAATGGAAACAATACTCTACTTCACCATGTCCCCAGGCCACTTACCCGTCTGTTTTCCACCAGCAGACACTGCAAAGCCTATTTTAGGTTTCTGTCTGGCTTGTTGAACCCAATTTTCTAACACACTGCTCTGAATGAGAAATATCTGTGGTCAAATGTTGACAAATATTTTGAAATATGAATGAGCTGATGGGCCTAACTTCCCTTTTGGATAGCCGTTTGTAGATCACTCCATACTTTATGTATTTTATGCCCTTGGGAGAAAGGTGAACTGTCAAGAGCTGGGACCCTGAGTGAGCTGTGACTCTGGCGCACTCCTGTGCCACTTCCCAGAGCAGCTGGGCACAAATCACCTTCTCTGAGCCTCAGTTTCCTCATCTGTTCAAGGACATGTGTTTTGCTTTACAAATCTTGTTGACATCTTACGCGAGTGCTGTGAAAGTTTCGACAGACCTAAACTTTAATTACCAACATGAAGACACATTTTTAAAGGTACAGAATATGAATATAAACCAGAAGAAGGCAAAGAAATGTGGGGAGGATGTTTTAGGTCTGCAAATTGGAATCTAAACCAAATTTTCCATCTATATAAATTCACATCCATTCACTGAAATGTTTAGTTACTCACACATAAGCAAATGAGAAATTCAGGCTTGGCTCTTAGAGTTCAGGGCTCCTGCCCCAGTAGGAAAACCTAAAAGGGACTAAATCCACAAACACCTCTGTACGAGGCAAACCACCCAAACAAAATCAACCATCAACACAGACTTGGCCCTAGACTTTTAAAACATTCCAAAGTCATTTCTAACTTTATAAATGGATCCAAGTACCCAGCTAAAGTAGTGTTGTTAACCTGTCAAGTAAGAGTCAAGTCTTAGAATCAGAACTATGCCTCAAAGGTGCCTTAAATTTTTTATGGAATTCAGAGCACTCTGATAGCACGCAGACTCGCTCATTTTAGGCTGGGAGCAGCACATCTGCCGGTGCTGATAACCTCACTCTGGCTTTCCAGGGCAGGAGAGACGCAGCTCATACTGTCATGGAAACTGATCTGGATCACCCCAGAAGAACCAAGGGGCACTCGGAGATGGTGGAAGGCAGGAGGTTTATTTTACACCGGTGGGCTCAGAGGAGATCATTCTCCGGAGGTCTGAGCCCAGAGCGTCAACAGAGGGGACAATTTATAGTCTGTTACTTCCGCATTCCTCATTAGTAGTAATTTGGTACATGTGGCAAGCAGGGCGGGAAGAAGAACCTGGAAGGGGAGTCTTAGGGCAGGGGCTGGAATTTCCTTCTCAGTACTGTCGTCAGCCATCTTATAACAGATTTTTCTCTATCAATACGCAGAGGGTCTGAGGACACAGGCAGCTCTAAGAATGCCTGACGGCCAAGCGACAGTTCTACGTTTTTTAAAAGGCTGTATTACTGATCCCCTTTTGTACACTGAACCAGAGCAGGAACCAAAAACGTCTTTGGTACAAATTCTCTCCCAGCACTGATATGCCTTTACTCCCTTCTTCCAATCCTCTCCCGGTCCCCATTCCCCATACTGCACAGGAATCAGCCCTATTCTTCCTTCCAAGGACTCATCTGTTCAGACACATAAGCAGCTGCAGCAACACTGGCATTTTGCTGATGGCAAATATATCACATCTCATTATAAATGATGTTCTATTTATTCCCCTCTGAAATGTCACTAGCAAAACCAAATATGCTTCTAAGCAGGCATGTGGTAGAGGAAATCCAAGCTGCAAAGACAAGACTTTGGGCCCTACTCCCATCCATCATGTCTCTGGATCCCTTTGTTTCACAAAGAGCACACTGACCAAAGGCTACGATGGTGCTTCCTCATTCTTATCAACTCCGTGGGAAATGGGGAAGACTCACGATTTATGAGCCAGATTTCACTGACGGAGAGTCAGATTTTGGGTGGAGAACTAGTTTTTCCTGCCTACGCTGTACCTAGTTAAACATCAGTATATATCTTAGAGCCTCTAAAACATAGAACAGGGATAGATAGCTTTTTCATCTGAAAGGATCTTTGGTATTTGGATGATATTCTATCACAGATTACTTCTTCATTTAACCATCCGCCATTTCTAAAGTTTAGCCTAGTTCCAAATTTCCATTATTGAAATTATGCTAAAATGAACATCCTTACATATAAATCTCTGCCTGTAGTTTAGAACTGGGTCTATGGCTTAATGCGAATTACATTTTTGGAACCCCTGCGGTGTAAGTTCACCGAAGAAAGAAGCTACATCTGATATACTTTTCTTTCTCCTTACAGAGTGATCTCTAAAACATATGCTCCCAAAGCGTTTGCTGATTGTTTTAGCTCTGGCTTATTAATGACTAAAATAATTAATTCTGGCACTTAAAATTTTCTTGTCTGTTCATCCATCAGTGCATCCTTCCAAGCATTTTATTGATCACTGACTATGGATGAGGCATCACAGTAGATGGTGAGGACTAAGACACATAAAACATGTTCAAACTTGCAATAGTACTTGAAGTTTTTTCATCTGCTAATAATCCTTTAAATGATATATTAAGGGATATACAAATAAGAAGGGAAGCCCAGCTCCGTTTCCTATACAGGACCAACCCCCAGCCCATACTCTTCACCCCAAGGGAAAAGCTGCTAATCTGGGTAGACAGCACAAGACAGTCACAGGACAACATATTACTGGCTGGTGGCATTACGAGGCCTTACCAACGCTTACTCCTCACATGGGTTTCCTCTTGTAGGTGGTTGGCTGTGACTTCAGGCACCTGTCCTATCTCTAGCTAGTCCTGAGGCTCCTGGTACACGGAGCACACTGATCTCAGGGTTCAGAGTGTTGGGGGGCTGTGGAAGGTGAGCGTGGGCAGAGGGACCTATTCAGGACCCAAGACTCAGCCACCCAGTACAGTTTGACCTTTTATCCAAGTAATACTCTGGGGGAGAAGCACCTGTGTGGGTCTTAACACGAATACTTTGATTCTGTTTTTGACTTTGTTTCTGCCAAGTACGTCTCCCTCAGGTACCGCTAGGGTGACATTTCTCAACCTTGGCGCTTTTTTGGACAGGACAGCTCTTTGTTGTGGGCGGTGCCCCGGGTCCTGGAGGGGGTTTGGTGGCATCCCCGGCCTCTCTCCACAAGATGCCAGGAGTACCATCCCCCAGGTTGTAACAACCAAAAGTGTTTCCAGAAATCACCAAATGTCCCCTGAAGGACAAAATTCCCCCACCCTTCCACTGATAACCACTTCTCAACAGGGACAGAGGTAGCTGAAAGGCAGGCCTGAGGCATTTCCTGTGTCTCTGACCAGAGTACAACCTCACAGCACCAAAACCTTACCTTTATCAACAGGGCTCCTTCCCTGACTATGCACAATTATAAAGCAATGAGGCTATGCTAAACCACGTAAAAAATAAATTCAAAGCATTCTATCTGTATTCAGAGGAACACGGTAGAGGGTAACTCAGGACCCAAAGTTCCCTAAGTACAGAGGTCGTGGCCTCGGGTTCTCCCACAGTATCTGGTTGGCTCGTAAATGTGTTTGCTGATGAGTGAATGGATATAGATACAAATGTGATTCGGGAATAAAGGGGTATTATGAGTGTGTGGGTGGGTGTGGGTGTGTGACCACTTAAATAAATCACAAAGAGGCTTACTTCCTCGAAGTTCAAAGATCTCCCCAATCAACATGAAACATGGCTCAGCCAAGGCATCTTTCCTCCCATCCACATCATCACCATAATCTGACAGGTCACTGTCCTCCTCTGTCTCCTCCTGGGGGTACAGAAAGGTCAGAGGAAGTCACTTATCCAAGAAAGTTGTTAGAGTTGTTCTTTTCTTTCACATGTAAATTCCAACCTATGGGCTCACATTTCAACCTTAAACACTCATTTGACTTTCCTACATACAGAAATCTATGCATTCTCAACACGGGGCAAAATGTGTATCTAACCCCAGGGAAAAGCTTGATGTTAAAGGCTTATTCAAGGTTTAAAATAATTTTGAAAAACCTCTATCACTGTATTAGTAAGGAGTGAATTAGTAGATAACAAAATAGTTTTCTAACCATTTTGAGTTTCAAAAGTAACCCTTTTTAACTTAAAAGTCATGATTTTAAATTCGCTGTTAAAATGTTTTTTTTAATTCCCTGTTTTTTTAAATGTCTTTTTTTTTTTTGATGTTTATTTCATTTTTTGAGACAGAGAGAGAGACAGAGACAGAGACAGAGGGTAAGCAGGAGAGGGGCAGAGAGAGAGGGAGACACAGAATCCGAAGCAGGCTCCAGGCTCCGAGCTGTCAGCACAGAGCCCGACGTGGGCTCGAACTCACAAACTGCAAGATCATGACCTGAGCCACAGTCAGACGCTTAACCGACTGAGCCACCCAGGCTCCCCAGTAATGTCATCATTTTAAAGCTCTGACTCAAGCTCTGATTCTGTACTTCAGTCAGTCTCATTTTCTGATCTGTGTATCAGCAAGTTTCAGTTCAAAACTCATTATTTGCCAGGTACCAGGCTACAGCAAATAGGGGTGATGTGGATCCAGACTTTCGGCGGCCCACAGCGATCTGGGGAGAATGACAAATATACATGCAGCTGTTTCTACACAGAGGGCGAAGTGCTGTCACAGAAGCACAAACACGGGCAGTGGAAGGAGAGCTGAGCATCATTCTGATGTCTGCAGAGGCAACAGCTGAAGCTGTGAACCACGCAGAGGGCTAGTAACAGCACTGTAGGGGACAGGCGGGGCAGGGGAAAGGACTGAGAAGTCAGAAGCAGGAGGAGTTTCCAAAACTTCACAGCAACATCAAAGACTGCAGAAGAGGGGGAAGAAGGTGAAAACAGAGAGGAAGCCGCTGGATCGGGCCGTGGGCACTCACTCTTAGAGATAATCTCATAGTGACTGAGCCATTAGGTAAACTCCAAGAGGTTCAGGAATAAACGGGAGGTCATGGAGGAAAGCTAACCGACTACGGGCAGACATGACATATATGGCTCCGAGGAGCAGAGGTGGGAGAGATGCTTGCGGGGTGAGCAGGTTTCCACAGAGACCCGAGCACCGGTGTGGATATGCTCTGTGGGGTGTCCAGATTTCTCTCAGCTCAGAATGCAGTAAAGTAGCATGCTCCTGTCCATCATCCACGCCTTCTGTCCGAACTCATTAAACCAATCCTGGTGAAGAGGCAGTAGCATTTGGCGATGAACGCCAAGGAGGTAATGAATGTCTCCATAAGGAGACACCAAATTTCAGCAATGGTCTTGAGCAATTTGCTGAAGAGCCAAAGATGGGGCTTCAGTGTCCTAAACATAGCTAGGAGCTGGCTCTGCAGGGAAGCCTGAGCTCTAGAATACAAGATCGTTGGGGTGCCTGGGTGGCTCAGTCGGTTGGGAGTCCGACTTCAGTTCAGGTCATGATCTCACAGCTCGTGGGTTTGAGCCCCGCGTCAGGCTTTGTGCTGACAGCCCAGAGCCTGGAGCCTGTTTCAGATTCTGTGTCTCCCTTTCTCTCTGCCCCTCCCCTGTTCACGCTCTGTCTCTGTCTCTGTCTCAAGAATAAATAAACATTAAAAAAAAAAATTTAGAATACAAGATCGCAAATGTCTGCAGCCTCTCTCTATTCACTTCTTTACCCATGAATGCCACTCCTAGACTCATCTTCCTTCAGAATTTCCATGACCTTCCATTCCCTGAAAATAAGTTCTGACCACCTCAGCTTGGCATGACCTTGCCCCCGGCCCCTTCTGCTTTTTGCCTAATATTCCATTAATTAGCTCCCTCCAGACACCCTCCTCTCTAGTCCCATGACCTACTGACTGTCCCTCTCATACCGGCCTCCCCATAATGACGACCCACATCTCCAGGGATGGCTGGTCCAACTTCGCATCCACATTTCGCCTACCGATCTTGTTATTACTCTTTGCTGTATCATAACTCTTGCAAGTGGCTTATAGGGGAGCACAAGCAGGTGTCCCCAAAGTATGACAGCCATAATAACTGAAAATGGATGTACCTGCTCCCCGACGCCCCACCAGTAGCATGCTTTCAACAAATATCTGGTACTTAAAACAGCCTTCAAAAAGATGTGCCTAAGTCTGCAAGAATGGCACAACTGGGGTGCACGTGTGGCTCAGTCAGTTGAACATCCAACTCCCAATTTCGGCTCAGGTCATGATCTCACGGTCCTGAGATAGAGCCTTGGGTCCGGCTCCGCAGTGAGCGTGGAGGCTGCTTGGGATTCTCTGTCTCTCCCTCTCTCCCTGCCCCTCCCCCACTTTCTCTGTCTCTGTCTCTCTCTGTTTCTCTCTCAAAATAAACATTTTTAAAAAAAATGGCACCTTTCAACAGCTTACCTCTTGATGTGAGAAGAAGTCGCGAGGAAGTCTTTCCAAAAATGAGGATAATGAAAAAGTGGATTTTTTCCCCTGCACATCAATAACCTTGAGGTAGTCAGGAGAAGGGCTCAAAAAGGCATAAAGTGCTTCACTCTGACACAGTCTTTCATCTGAAAGCAGATTCTGCGGAGGAAAGAGGGTGGGTTACTCCCAGGGAGGACTACACCTAAACTGCTGGAAACCAGCACAGATACAGGCGAGCGAGGCACAGAGGGCTGCGCTGGGGATTTACCTCCCTGATTCTGAACCCCAAACTGCTTCTCTCTCCTGCTGAAACAGAACATCTGAGATTAATTGCAGTGATCTCCACCCTCTCCTGGGAAACTGGAGCACCCTAATCATCCTGCTCGTGGGGGATGCGGCGTGGACAACAGAACGCACTCGGTTTGCACCACAACAAAGAACTCCTGCTTTGCACACAGCTGACAGACCTGTGGCCACCGCCTCTGAACGTCACCTTCACCCGCCTGTGTTGGAACACCTTATACACCACCCACTGCGCAAGGACCCTCTACGCGCTGACAGCACGAAGCCTGCTTGGGATTCTGTCTCCCCCTCTCTCTGCCCTTCCCCAACTTGTGATCTCTCTCTCCCTCTCTCTCAAAAATAAACCTTAAATAAAAAACAAACAAATAAATACTCGAAAAAACACAATACAGGATTTAGGATTAAAGAGACCAATGGTGAGGCGCCTGGGTGGCTCAGTCAGTTGGGTGTCCGACTTCGGCTTGGGTCATGATCTCGGTGCTGGTGGGTTCGGGCCCCGTGTCGGGCTCTCTGCTGACAGCCTGGGGTCTGGAGCCTGCTTCGGATTCTGTGTCTCTCTCTTTCTGCCCCTCCCTTGCTCATGCTCTGTGTCACTCTCTCTCAAAAATAAATAAACATTGAAAAAAACTTAAAAAAAAGAGACCAAAGGGAAATAGTGCCCCATTTATGATGTAATCTCTCTGGGGTAGAGGGACACTTGGGAGCACTGTGCTTCTGCTATGACAGCCTGGGGTGGCAGAAGAGGTTAGGTTCTAATTTTTTTTTTTTAATGTTTATTTATTTTTGAGACAATGTGAGAGAGTGCAAGCAGCGGAGGGGCAGACAGAGGGAGACACAGAATCTGAAGCGGGCTCCAGGCTCTGAGCTGTCAGCCCAGAGCCCGACACGGGACTCAAACTCATGAACCGTGAGATCATGACCTGAGCTGAAGTCGGACGCTTAACCGACTGAGCCACTCAGGCCCCCCAAGAGGTTAGGTTCTAGTCTCAGTGGACTTGGTCCCTGACAGTCACATGACATTTGTTCAGGCAAAGGTTCAAATCTGATAAACTCTATGACCTTCTCTAGAACAAGTGCTTCTGAGAACACCCCATACTGCCACACAGGGGACAGGGGGTCCAAGGGTGCGACCAACATTCCAGTGGTTATTAGCTTCCTGTGTCCTGCATGAAGACTGGACTGGAAATAGGAACGTTCTGACTCAGATGGAGGGAAGGAGGTTAATGCGGATGAAGAGTGGGTGTCACTACCGCCTTCCCTGGCCCCGGAGCCCAACAGATAGGCCTTTATTCCTTTTACAGAGCATCAAATGTTCACTTGTATGTAAGGATAGATTAGAAGGAGTGAGATACTCTCCCCCTAACTTGATTTCATTTAGCTGATCTATACTCTCCAGCACTATTTTATAAGATAGTAAGAAATGACTAAGTCTTGAACTTAATACAATCAATATAAAGAAATCATTAAGGGTAATAAGACTTTGGCCTAAATTATATTCGATTATGAAGGAAAATAATCAAATTAAATACATAGGAAAAGTCAGAAATTCTCAAAGATGTCTGTGGGGCAAGGTATAATTGTTTTTTAACTTATTTTTTTAAGTAGCCTCTACCCCCACATGGGGCTCAAACTCACGACCCTGAGATCAAGATCAAGATCAAGAGTCGCTTGCTCTACCAACTGAGCCAGCCAGGCACCCCCTGGGGTTTTATAGTGTTTAAGCTCTTTGGGGATGGCATCCCATTCCCAACTCCTTCCCACAAACACCTAGAGCACGTTGTCCTATTCTAGTGAAGATCTAAGGTGACTATCCAGTTAAGGGGTGATGGAGAAAGGTGTAAGGCACTCCAAGAACAGTGCTGTGCACACGCACACCAAGAAGCAGGACAGAGCACCGCTGGAGGCGGAAGGCTGGTGTAAGCAGTCTATTCCTATATGTCCACAGGAATGAAGAAAGACACATGCGTGGCCGAGAATGACTATCTAGATTATTAAATATCTGTATGGTTAGTTTGCTTCAATAGGGAACCATTTCTCATAAATAAACATTCAAGTACACACGTGCTCACTGGAATCCCTTTTTGTGGAAGGTCCTGTGAACCCAATAAAAGACTAAGCATTTTACATCTTTTCCTGTTTGCAGTTGGTGGGATAATATTTGACATTATAGTCTGCAGTGTAACCTTCCAAAATACATTCAATAGTTAGTGCTTTCAAACAGTCTTTGAGGAAATGGGAAAACAATCCAAATCTGTACTTCCTGGTTTGAAAACCTCTTGATTACAAGACAAAAGGCCACTTGGAACTAGTTTCATCTGGCTTAGCTGCAGGTTATTCTTGCTCTGGGCTGTGCCCACATGACCTACCAGTGGCGGCAGGGTCGCAGAGTGTGGTTTCTCTCCTGGCACAACAGCATAACTCACTAACCCATTTCCATCACCCACAATCTAATAAGGGTACATATCCGCCCTCCCTGCACCCAGAAAGTGCAGGCACAGAGTGTTGTGTCTTGTTTCACGAACAAGATCTTTAACTCATCTGAATGATTCAATCGGTTACTATGTTGGAGTGGGTTTAATGATTTCCTAGACATTCTGAATCAGCAACAAAATGGTAGGATTTCAGTTTTAAATTCTCTTGTAAGAGCATTTTGATGATTCTCTAACCCAGTTCTGCCATAATTAAACTCAGAACATTTTTCTACGGTGCAAATTGTTTTATTTCCCAAGGGAGGTTTATATATTATATACTATACACACATATTATATAATATTATAAAAAATAATTTTAGGAAACAAAAATTTCCCTTGGGAAATAACATAATTTGTATCTTGGAAAACTTTAGAATACACACATACGAACATATTTAGAGAGAGACAGAGACAGAGGGAAAGAAGATATGAATATAAGGGGAAAAAAGTCAAAGCAACTCTGTCATTAACTTATTTTTTTATAAAAATTTTTTTCAACATTTATTTATTTTTGAGAGAAAGAGCACGAGTGGGGGAGGGGCAGAGAGAGAAGGAGACAGAATCTGAAGCAGGCTCCAGGCTCTAAGTTGTCAGCACAGAGCCCGACGCAGGGCTAGAACTCACAAACTGTGAGATCATGACCTGAGCCAAAGTCAGATGCTTAACCAACTGAGTCACCCAGGCGCCCCTGACGTTAACTTATTTTAACAACGACCCATACTTCTGATTCAACGACTATATTTGAATATAGCCTTTACTAAGAATTTGGCAACATCCACTATTTAAAATCTCAGGACTTCTAGCTACCATATATAGGCAAAAAGTGTTTCACAAGGCAAAGTTCAATGCCTCCAAAAAGAGCTTTGGGGGTCCATGGTTTGAGTAACTTAACTATACTCTGCATATGTAGAGGGCCCAGCAAAGGAAAAATATATAGTGGTTGCTACTAAGGATCGTGTATCTTTGGCCTTATTCTCTAAAAACTGAAGATAAATAATAAAGCATTCAGAGGAACTTAGGAGAAGGTCTTCAGGACCTCAGAGTAGGCAAAGATTTCCTAACAAGCAGAAAGGCAAAACCACAAGAGAAAAAATTGGTATTTTGGACTAAATTAAAATTAAGAACTTCAGTTCATTAAAATAAGTCATTAAGAGAGCGAAAAGGCCATCCACAGAAAGGGAGAAGGTATCTGCAACATAAATGGTTTGATAAGATTTATGTCCAAATCAAATGCAGAACTCCCACAAAGTGGTAGGGAAAAGACAGGAGACAGGACAGAAAAGCAGACTCGACGTGGCCAGACCCTTCACGAAAGAAACTATCCAAATGGCCAAAGACATACAGACTTGTGGTTCATATCATTAGCTGTCAGGGAAATGCAAATTACAGCCACACAAGATACTACCACACACCCACCAGGATGATTAAAAAGAAGAAAGCAGGGCCCCTGAATGGCTCAGTCAATTGAGTGTCCACATTGGCTCAGGTTGTGATCTCATGGCCGTGATCTCGCAGTCAGTCATGAGATCGAGCCCTGCGTCGGGCTACGCGCTGAGGGTGGAGCCTGCTTGGGATTCTCTACGACCCGCCCCCACTTGCATGCGTGCACATGTGCGCGTTTTTCAAAATAAATAAATAAGCATTTTTTTTCTTTAAAGAACATGGCAGAGAGTCAGTGGCAATGGCGACGGGGAGCAATCAGAACCCTTACATTCTGGGGTGACAGTGTAAAAACTGCTACAACGACTTCATAAAACTAAGAAACTCAGACCCGTAGGTATTACACGACATATATTCACCAAAAGACAAGTACTAGAAGTTTCTAGAAGCCCTCTTCATAAATGGCCTCAACCGGAAACCATGCAGATGCTTGTCAAAAACAGAATGAATAGAGTGCAACATGTTCACACAGTGGGAAATCTACACAATAGTGAAAACGAACGATCTGCAGCCAGAACAGCACTGCGGGCCAGAGTCCCCTGAACACAGTGTCGAGTGAAAGAGGTCAGACACACAGGAGTCCATACTGCATGATTCCATTTATACAAAGTGCAAAAACAAGTGTATCTGGGCTGTCGGAAGTCGGGATCATCACAGCCCCCGGTCGGGGTCGGGGGCAATGACAGGAAGAAAGCCGGAGGCACTGGCAGTATCCTATTTCCCGGACTGGGTGCTAGTGCGTGCACGGTGTGCTCAGGGTGTGAAGGAGGACACAGTTGTACACGTGATTTCTGTACTGTACGTATTTTATATTTTTTATATTTTGTGTGTGTAGTATACTTTCATGACAAACAAATAAGCCAACCAAAGACATTTTGAGGATCTGGCATGACCAGCGAGCACAGGAAGCTAATGAGCAAGATCTTAGAATAATGACAGTTTAACCCCAAAATAACTAATTTTTCCTCTTGGATCCAAAACATTTCAGTTGCTTACCTGTAAAAACTTATTTAATTGATTCTTTGACTTTTCCATAAACTTGTGATCTACAGATTTGAAAGGCAGCTTGCTAAGAGAAGGCAACTGGACTTTTTTTAAAGAAGGGAAACACTGTGGAAGAAAACATTAAATGTTAGCATCTCAGTCATATTTATATCTTGGGGGGGGTAGTTTAGATTTATAATTAGAACAAACCAAGTATCTTCTTCCTGTTCTCGTTCCTCTTGAGATTTAAGACCTTGAAAACCCGCCTGTTCTAAACCGGCTCCAAGGAATGAGGAGGAGCAGGACATTTGATGAAAAAAGTCTAAAGCGCACCCGTAGGCCCACGAAGGCCTGGAAGCCGGGCAGCCCTGAGGCCAGGCCAATCGGGTGGATTTGTGCAACACGAAGCAGCCCAGTGCTCTAGGCGGGCACACCCGGCTCACAGACGGTTTTTCTGTTAGGATGTGCTTTGTTTACAACATCTCCACGTGTGGACAAGTTATCAAAGCTGACAAAAGAATACAACGGAAAGAAAGAGTAACTGGGCTTGTAGCTTTCTTACCGCCTTTCACAATGTAACCATATTAATAATAATACTGCATATTAATAAATAATAAAACTTCCCTTTGTGGATGAAGGCCTACATTCCGCCAGACACTGTGCTAGAAGCATGGCGTGTGTACCAACAGCTCTAAGAGTTGGCAATGACTATTCATTCCTGTTCATAGGATACAACTGACGATCAGGATTAAAACCCAGATCCATCTGACCACACAGTCTGTGTTCTCTGTGCCAATTTCCAAACTCTCCAGACTCTGCCCCCATTTCCAAACGCTGGCCTTCATGAAGGCACTGGGGCCATCTGAACGTGCTTAATTGAAACCAGCTGGCATCGACCAGTCAGGGAGCACAGAGTCTGCCTGCCACAGCCTTCGGTGCTGCTGACCCTTGGCGCACAGAAGGGGCACAGGAGCACCCGCTGGCCTGGCCGTGGCAGGAGAAGGCGTGGGACAAGTCAGTCAGAGCAAGTGCATGCAAGTGCTTCGGGTGCCGGGAAAGGGAAAACTGGCCCTTCCCTCGCAGCCCACTAAAGGACCAGCAGTACAACGGCACATGCCCAAGGCTGTACATAAACCAGGGCTTCGACGCAGGGAACAGTCGTAGAGAAACGAAACAGGCAGTGAGCATCAGAAGGGAAGACTGCACTTCCCTGGGGACCCGAAAAGGTGCTTCCTGTCCCAACTGTCAACAGAAAGCATTCACATACAAAAACATGACAGCTCACACGATGCTAATTTCTAAGGGTGAGAAAAGAACCCAGTGATCTGCTAAAGAGAGGAGAAAAATGACAGACATGGAATTTTATAAGGCTTATTTCCTCTAAGTCTTTGATCTACTTGTTTCTGGTTTTCTAAGAATATTTTCCACATACATTTTATTTCAAAACCTCCTCTCAATTCCTTTTTCTCCTTCTGTTTTCGTCAGCAACTAGACTGATCCTAAACTTGGATTCACAATGGTTTGTCACAGGGCAAACAACACATTTTTCTGCAGTGTCAATTGTACTCGGCAATTTTGGCAAAAATTTAATCTTCTATCGAGACGGCAGTTTGCTTTCCACACTACCAGGGTGACCACAGTCCACCGGAGAAGTACCATAGTCGGACACTTGGTTGTGATTTTTAAAAGCATTTGAAGAAGTTATAGAGGATGCGTGCAGGGAAAGCAGAGCGGGAAGTGACCAAAGCCACATGATGTCAGTGGTTCGTTCATCTGTCCATGCCGGATGCATCGTGGAGAAGGCGATCGGAACGGCAAGGCAAAAACCAGCCAAAGTGAGAGTGGCCAGGCTTGTTTGGGATCCCTACTGATTAAAGTATTTTAATAAGGGAAAAGTCTATTTTGCCATGATGCTCTTTAGCAACACACTGTTGGGGATATCGTGCTTCTCAAAGCTCCACTGTCCCACGAACAAAGCAGGTAAAACATTAACTGGCCAAGATCGTTTTCAAAGTTGGACAAGTCACAGATCCAGTGACGGGAAAACCCTGTGCAGGAACTCCCTACCTGGAAAGCTGGGTCAGTTTGGAACCCACCCACCCAACCAAAACTCTGGAAGAAATGAATAGCTCTTCAGCAGAGTAAAGGGGGACTGGAAGAAGGAGTCAAAGGGAAAGATATCTAAGTTGGCTTTATGGAAAAAAATTTTTCTAAGTGTCGTTACAAACTGTCCAATTTCTCTTCTGGTATTTATGGAACAGGTAAAGTAAATAAGTAAAGGCCTTGTTAAAATTTTTCATAAAAGTTTAAGGTCATGTTTTAAATTTCCTTTTCATTAGACATATTTTCTCTTACAGTAAGTATGCCTAGTAATCCCTATTGTTTTGTAAGCTCACTATTTTAGAAGGTTTTTTTTTTTTCATTTGCCAAAGGAATCTTGAATTTATCTTAGAATCTTTGGGGAGGAAGAAACCTTTTGATATCATAAAACGGATTCACATTAAGTGGATATTTATTTTTGGTGGTACATATTCAAAATTAATTTAAACTTTTTCTCTGATTTAACCAATTATGAATGGAAATAACAGTCTGATTGAGGTCAGTCTGTATCAGATTAAAGTCTGTATTAATAAGAAAGCTGACATAAGGAAAATAAAACTTGAAAATTCGAAAAAAAAAATAAAGGCACTTGAAGAAGTTATGGTATTCACAAGATAGTGATTAAAAAGGTTTAAAAAAATCCCCTCAGGAGAAAAGGTTATAGGAAATAGACATATTTCATTTGCAGAAGAGGAGTCTGATAGGTGACCACAGGATTTTACCACGAGTCAGTTCATTCTAAGCCAGAGAACAATAAACAGAAACAAAAGTAGACGTGACTGAAAAGCTTTTCAGTTGCTGGGGAAGAGGGCAGTCACCTCCAGGAGGGGGAGAGTTAGAGAAGACGCAGTTCCTGAGAAAGATGGAAGAACGAGGAATGGAAAGTAAGATGACCCGGATTCCAATCCTGGTTTGGCCACTATGTACACGTCCTGCGATAAATTGACCAAACTCTCTGGGGTCAGTTCCTCTCACCTTAAAATAAAAGAAGTGACCTAGATTAGAAACTTTCTAACGTTTCTAACTAAAACTCACCGTAGGAAGTACATGCTACGTTGCAGCCTGCATACGTATAAATGCATATCCACATAGATAATATAATCCACATGTAAAGCTGAGTTCTATGAAACAGTGTTCATTACTACCACTGCTACCACCACCGACACGATAACGTTTATTATGCGAAACACTCTCTTCTAAACGCTTTGGATAAACGTATTCTCTTAATTCTCACAAATCTGTGAGATGGGAGAGGTAGATGCTATGGATATTCGTATTCTACTGATGAGGAAGAAGAGGGACAGAGAGACAGAGTGACAAGTCCCAGGTCATATAGCTACTGAACAGTATAGCCACAGTCCAAACTCAAGCAGTCTTGCTCCTGAGTCTATGCTTTCAACCACGACACTGTATGACTCCCTTACTTTTTGTGCTGAAATCCAATATATTCTATGCTCTGTCCACTGCTGCAATCAATAACTGATTTCACTTCCCACTAACGGGTCACAACTGGCAGCCTCAAAACCGGGGGCCCTAGATGACCCCTAGCTCTCTTTCAGCTCTGGGGTTCTCTGAGGCTTAGTGGAGATCAGACAGTTCTTTGTCCTGAAGGATTTACTCTAAACCATCTGAGCTATGAGTTAATTTCCAAATGTCGGACTGAAAAAGCCACTTTGCCAGTATCCATAGCGAAGGGAGAAAGGTTAATGATCAGTTTCCTTATACGTAAAAAATTGAAATGAGCTCTTAAATATCTTCTTGCTTGTAATTCTAAACCTTGTATTCACGAGTATTCGTACCTCACTAAGTTTCCGGTGTAAATTCTGAAACTCACTGAGCCTTCTAGGGACGGTCCAGTTCTTAGTTTCAACTCCGCCAACTTCTTGTAAGCTTACCATGACAAAGTAACAGGGCATTTGCTCACCATTCTCTTCTGTAACCTTGGAAAAAACAGACACCACAACAACAAAAAGCATGGTTAGCGGATGTGGTAGGCAAGATTTCTAAATACTCCCCAAGATTTCCCACCCCTTGGTGGCTACACCCTGCATCATCCCTGGAACTGTGAATATGGTGTCCATTCCTGCAATTAGGTTATGCTATATTTGACAGCTGACCTTAAAGAAGGGAGATTACCCGGATGGGTCTAACCTAATCATACAAGCCCCTGAAGAGCAGAGACACTCCCTGGGACGGTAGGAGGACAGGAAGTCAGAAAGACAGGAAGCGCAAGGACTCAGCATGTGGTGCTGGTGTGAAGATGGAGAGGGGCAGGTGGAAAGGACGTGGCAGGGCCTCCGCTGACAGCCAGAGACGAGACCTCAGGTCTACAACCACATGGAACTGAATCCTGCCAACGACCTCAACGAGCTTGGAAGTGGCTTTTTCCTCAGAGTCTCCAGACGAGAACTCAGTCTGGCCAATACGCTGCCTTCAGCCTCGGGATACAATGAGTAGAGGACACCATCATACGGTGCTGGACTTTCAACCTTCAGAATTGCGAGCCAATCAGTGGACACTGTTTTAAGCCATGAAACATGTGGTCATTTGTTACATATCAAAAGAAAATTAATGTAGCAGACTTAACATCCTAAGTGTATTCCTTTGAAAAAACAAATTAACAGAAAGCAAAAAGGTGTAAGATATGCTAAAACCTGTCTCAGAAAAGGATAAAGTCTTCCCCAGTTTAATTTCTGGATTCAACAAACCATGATTTTAATTTTCATGAAATTTTACATTGAAAGATATAATTTCCTCTACCTCCCAACTTAGATAATTCATACACACACACACACACACACACACACACACACACACACACGATATCATAATTCAGAAATAGGCCATTATTATACTTAACATAAATAGATTAGAAACAAAAAGAAAATACTGAATTTAGGCTTGAATTAGTATCATCAATCAAATTAGAGACAAAGAGTCAATAAGAAAGGCAAAGGAAAGAGACACAAGACACACTGAGCACCCACGGAGCCCCGTGACGTAGGACCATTACCCCACTGTGAGGATGCAGGAGGTGAGGACACACACAGGGTCCCTGGACTGTCCTAGGATCACACAGCTAGTATGGGTGTCAGCCAGGATCAGAACTCAAGAGAATCTGGTGCGACGTAGATACATCTTCCACACATTCCCATGCAGGGCTGCCTTGCAAACTCCGGCAGTCAGGTGACCCTTCAGGGTCCATTGCCATTATCTTTTCGGTGACCACGGTGCCACAGCGAGCTCCTGCAGCTCGCCGTAATGGGAGTGCTCACAAGTACCAAAGAGCCGGTGCAGCACCCAGTGAAGCACTCCTGTCGTGGGTGTGCTTTCAGAGCTGTTCTCGGAGAACATGAATTGCGTGCTATCCAATCTAGAGGTGAACTTAGGGTTGTGAATCTTAAGCAACCCCCACCCCACCACCACAGAGAGCGTGTGAAGCCACCGGGCTGATGGGCAAGACGGAGAAGAACAAAGATAAAGTGTACAAACACGCCCTTACAAATCTAAGGAGTTAAGTATTTTCACAAGCCGTTTGAAATAATAGTGGAACAAAACATTAACACTGTGTTCCTCATGATCTCGTTATTTGTGTGGACCTGACCTTCGTCTCCAGATTTCCACATGACTTATAGTAAGCCAGGTGGGAACAAAGAAGTTGTCAACAGTGGAAATGCTTATATGCATCACTCCTTGAAGAGAAATTCTTTTTACAGACAAAAGGGATACAGCATATTCTGGAAATTGATACCCATATCCCTCAAAGAATAGCAAAATATTTTCTAAGTCAAAGCAAAAAATATTCATTATTAAAGTCTTAGAGCAATTGAGATTTAAGTAATTGAAGTCAGCAGAATGGAACAATCAGAAACACTTAAAATTTTTAATTTTTCACCACCAAATTTCAAATAGTGCCCTTCCATTTTATTTCAACCCTCAATGGCAAAAGAAAATGGCAATTCAAGGACATTACCTGTCCCTATCTGAAAGGTGCTTACAATTCCAGTGAACAAGAACAACCTGAAATGGAGAGAGATCAGATCTATGCCAGGCAGCCCTAGTACAGCTCACAGTCAAGGGTAGTAAGAGCGAGAACAGTGAGGAAAGAAGGGGGACAAATGCAGTCTGTAAGAGCAAACGTAACTTTTCTATCCTCAACCTTAATTCTGTAGGACAAAATCTTGTCTTATAAAATCATACTCATTTTTTAAATTTTTTTTAAATGTTTTTATTTATTTTTGAGAGAGAGTGCAATTAGGGGAGGGACAGAGACAGAGGGGAACAGAAGATCTGAAGCAGGCTCTGCGCTGAGAGCAGCAAGCCTGATGCGGGGCTCCGAACTCACAAACTGCAAGATCATGACCTGAGCTGAAGTCAAAGCTTTGCTCAACTGACTGAGCCACCCAGGTACCCCGAAATCATATTCTTTTTTATTTTTTTTTAATGTTTACTTATTTTTGAGAGAGAGACAGACAAGAGTGCAAGCGGGGAGGGGCAGAGAGAGAGGGAGACACAGAATCCAAAGCAGGCACCAGGCTCTGAGCTGTCAGCACAGAGCTCGATGCAAGGCTTGAACCCACAAACCATCAGATCATGACCTGAGCTGAAGTCGGATGCCCAACCGACTGAGCCACCCAGGTACCCCTCCAAAATCATACTCTTAAAGTAAACTTGGAGGAAAAGCAGTCAGACCTACCTCTCCACTGGTGATGGAGGCTTTCCACATTCCGAGGTTCTCACACCACCAGTCTGTTCTTGCCATGTGCAGCTGTAGGTCCGTGCGTTCTTTCTCTATTAGAATTATTTCCTCCTTCAACTTGAAAACAATCTGCAAGAGGGAAAACATCCTGAGAGTTACAAAAGCACTTAAAATGCCACACAATTCAGCAAAGTAGCAGGGTACAAAATCAACAGGCAAAAATCAGCTGCATTTCTACACACTAACAACGGACGATCCAAAAAGGGAATTAAGAAAACAATTCCATTTACCATAGCATAAAAATAATAAAATATTTAGGAATTAACTTAAACAAGGAAGTGAAAGATTTCTACAATGAAAACTACCTAACACCGATGAAAGAAATTAAAGATGACAAATAAATGGAATGTATTCAATGTTCATGGATTAGAAGACTAAGCACTGCTAAGATGTCAATATGACTCAAAGTGATCTACAGATTCAACACAATCCTTATCACAATGCCAGTGATTTTTTTTCTGCAAAAATAGAAAAATCCATCATAAAGTTCACATGGAATCTCAAAGCAGACTGAATAGCCAAAACAATCTTGAAGAAGAACAAAAGTTAGAGGGCTCATACTTCCTGATTTCAACACTTACTACACAGCTACGCTAATCAAAACAGTATGGTACTGGCATAAAGACAGACATATAGACCAATGGAATAGAACAGACCAGCAAGAAATAAACCTTCGCATATATGGTCAAGTGATTTTTGACAAGGGTGCCAACACCATTCAATGGGAAAAGGACAATATTCTCAACAAACAGTGCTGAGAAAACTGCATACCCATAAGCAAAACAATGAAGTTGGACACTTACCTAACACCATAAATAACAGACAACTCAAAATTCATCAAAGACCTAAATGTAAGAGCTAAAACTATAAATTCTTAGAAGAAAACACAGGGGGAAAGCTTTAGAACACTGAACTGGTAATAACTTCTTGGCTATGACACAAAAGGCACAGGCAGCAAAATATAGGAAAATGGGACTTCATAACAATTTAAAACTTTTGTGAAAAGAATACTATTGACACAGTAAAAAGGCAACCCGCAGAATTAGAGCAAATATTTAAAAATCACGTATCTGATAGGGTACTAACATCTAGAATATATAGAGAACTCTTAAAACTTAAAAACAAAAACCAGTCTGATTCAAAAACGGGCAAAGGACTTGAATAGACATTTCTCCAAAAACATTCTATAAATGGCCAAAAAGCACATGCAAAGATACTCAATGTAACTAATCATTAGTGAAATGCAAATCAAAACCACAATAAGATACTACCTCGCGCCCATTAGGATAGTTACTATAAAAAAAAAAATGAAAAACAACAATTACTGGTGAGGAGATAGAGAAACTGGAAACCGTACACACTGTTGGTGAGAAGGTATAAAATGGTGCTGCCAATATGGAAAACAGTATGGAGCTTCCTCTAAGAATTAAAGACAGAATTACTGTCCCAGCAATTATGACCCAGCAATTTCACTTCTGAGCACATGCTCCAAAGAATGGAAAGCAAGATCTCAAAAATGTATTTGTACCCACGTTCGTGGTAACATCATTCACAAAACTTAAAAGGTGGAAGCCAAACCAGCGTCCACTGACGGGTGAACGGATAAACCAAATGCTATGTGTACATGCAATGGAAAATTGTTCAGTCTTAAAAAGGAAGGAAATTCTCACACTCGGTATAATACGAACGACCTTGAGACCTTAGGCTAAGGGAAAGAAGCCAGTCACAAAAGGATGAATACAGTATGCCTCCATTCATGATGTATTTAAGAGTAGTTCAATTCATACGAGGTAGAAAGGAGAAGGGTAGATTCCAGGGGGTTGGGGACGGGAGGATGGAAAGTGTTATTTAAGGGGCACAAAGTTTCAGTCTTGCCAGATGAAACAATTTCAGGAGATGGATGGTAGTGATGGCTGCATAACAATGTGAACGGACCGATGCTGAAATGTATACTTGAAATGATTAAAATGGTAAATTCAGGTGATATCTATTTTGCCACACTTTACAAAAGTAATTTAAAAAAAAAGAGAAAGCATGCTCATCATCCCCTTGGACCTCTTTCATGAGAAAACCTATAGTTTTCTAAACCTATAGTTTTCTAGGCAAAGGGCAGAAGCTTTGCCTTAAAACTCTCCTGAACATGCCAGCTACGAGGACTCTTTCCTTTCTCAAAAAGCCTCCAGGAAGCACTCGCAGCCTAAACCTTGTCCTGCATTTTATTACCATCAGAGCTGTGACCACCCTGCTTCATTTTCCTGTGAGGATATTTTGGTTCCACAATCAGCATGTTTGCTCCCTCCTTAGGGAGGCTGGCAGCTCTATAGGTCACTGGTTCTCCACAGTGACCAGCAGAGCATCATGCGTTTACTCGTCACTTATGTTGCCGAACACACCCTCAGAAAGTGCCAGAGGAGGTCAGTTTGGCAGACTGAAGAGCACCAGCCATACCTGCAACAGAGACATCTCCCTGTTGGGTGGCCGAAGATGCATAAACACAAAGCAAAAAGCCACGCCACTGCACGGGTTTGAGAAATGCCAGCTGGGGAGATGCTGTTTACATTTTTAAACTTTCCAATTCTGTTGGCTTTTAGCAAAACAATTTATTTCTTGTGTCATTCTGTGAGGTTCTCTAAATTGTGACTCACAGCTTTTGAAAGAAAAATAAAAGTAAGATGATTGTCCTTGAAAAGTTAATGTACTTCCAGAAATGGGTCTGGCACAAGGAAGTGCTTTGCCCTCTTCTGCAAAGGTACCAGAGGCAAGCCAGGTAAGAGAGCACAGGGCTGCTCACCGCGGATGACCGGAGAGAACCCCAAAGCACAGAAGACTGAAAACAAGTGCTTTTCTAACTCTATACTAGATGCAACAAAGTAACCATGGAGCGTACAAATACAATTTTTTGTTTTAAAGAAACAGTGATGCTTTGCAACATAAACTGAAAACTACTACTTATGAGATCAGAAAAATGGAAACTTTCAAAGACAACCTTGAAAGTGAAAGAGTTACCTTCTTGTCAGGTTTTGGTGCATTTTGAATAGAATTTAGAGCTTGCCTTTTATATTCAAGTTTCTCATTTAGTTCTCGTAGTTTGTTTACAGCAAAACTGGCTTGTTCATTAATTCGACTGGTGCCTTCATCTACAGCTTCCTCACCAGCCTCACCTCCTGGGTCCTGGGGGAAAAAGTCACGTGAACCACACTGTCTTATAACGATGGACTATTCAACAATGAGTACCTAGCATATAGGTTCTAGATCATTACAATACACTTAGCCAAAGTACTAGATTCCCCTAACACTTTGTGGTATAAAGTTCAGAGGCAGGCTGCTTTTCCTCAGCAAAGTGACAAATCAAAGTTATTTGGAACCACAGTAACTGGTGTTGAGGAATACAATGAAAGAAAAAACATTTAATAGCCTGAAAAACAGGGCAGAGTGGGGGATGGATTCCACACCATTATTTCCCAAATGGTACACCCAAGGGAATCTGCATGAAACAAGAAAAGGCAACTGAGTTATCTGCCTAACTCAACCTGAGTGGTCTGTGCTTAATCTTGGACAAAGACACAGAGATGTGTATGGCTTCCTTTCGGGCTCCTAAGAATATTCTAGAAAACTTATGCTAAGTACTTTTAAAATAAAATTTCCAGGGGCACCTGGCTGGCTCAGTTGCTTGAGCATCTGACTTTAGCTCAGGTCATAATCTTGTGGTTCGTGGGTTCAAGCCCTACATCGGGCTTACTGCTGTCAGCACCGAGCCCACTTCGGATCCTCTGTCCCCCTCTTTCTGCTCCACCCCTGCCTGCACTCTCCCAAAAATAAATAAATATTAAGAAAAAAATAAAAATAAATAAAATTTCCAAATTCCCACTAGTAAAAGTATTTTCGGTACACACTTTGTTCAGTCCCTCCCCTGAAGATGTATTTCACAAATCAACAGGTAGATCATCTTATGAGTTAAATGGTTAAGATTTCAAAGTGCCTTCAGATTCATACAGAACTGCAGAACTTTGAAAAATCTGGATAGATTAGCAGCAGACAGCATATAAAACAGACCTGTCAGCAGCAACAGCATGTAGAACAATGGAAAGAAGTCCTGAGAATGATCTTTTGCTTTATTATTCTCCTTAACATTCTTCCAGAGTTTTCCTTCTAATTTTTATTAATTGAAATAAACGGTAAGAGAAAAAATTTTCTTCAAACAAGAATGAAGTATTAATAACCCTAGAAAACCAAGCTCTTTTTTTTAATTTTTGTGCGGTCTTTCAAACCCTTGTCCAGGAGTGCACTTATCATGACATAATTGTATACCTTATATACATTCAAACAGGTATTCTGTCTTTTCCCTATCACTTATGATGCTGCTTATTTTGAGGGCGTTAATTACTCTTCAAAATTAGAATTTTTATGGCTGTATACCATCCTATGAATTGATGCTACCCTGAGGCGTGTTCCTACCGCTGCTCCTGCTCTGGGTTGACTCTGCTGGTTCGCCATCCCAGAGGTACTAAAACAAACTCCACAGTACATCACCTTTTCTACCATTTAGTTATTGCCTTAGGGTGAATTTCTAGAAGTGGGATTATTGCTACAAAGAGCAGAAGCGTTCAAAAGGTCAGTGATACATATTACCCTTGAGTCCTAGGTGAAGCTGGATAATTTCTCATATTTGTTTACTATTACCTTTCATATAAACTGTCAGTTCAAGACTTTATCCAATTCACCTATTGGGTGTTGATATTTTTAACTAATATGCATAACCTCTTTTACAGCATTTACTTATTAGCCATTTTCATTTCTGAGGCAGAGAGAGAACACGGTTAAACTTACCGAAAAACATATAAAAAATAAAGCAAACTGATCTTAAAAATACAATGGGTGAAGGGGAGTGGGACATAGAGGCTTTTAGTTATGGAATGAGTAAATCTTTGGAATAAAAGGCACAACGTGGGGAATACCGTCAATGACATTGTACTAGCATTGTATGGTGACAGGTGGTAGCCACACTGATGGTGAGCACGACACAACATACACAGACGGCGAATCGCCACGTTGTGCACCTGAAACGAATGCGACATTGAATGCTACCGGCACCTAAATAAAAAAATACACTGTTTCCAATTAATGTCAACAGACAAACGATGCTTATTTATATTTTAGGGGTGAGGTTTGGGGAAATAAGTATCAGTATCCTTATCTGCATAGCTTTAATCAGGAAAACAATTTTTTCTTTGACATTCAAAAGTCTATCAGCCAAAAGAAAGTTCCGCCGAATGAAGAATTCTTCTTCTTGTGCAGGAACATCACCACCACAGTAGCTAGAAATAGTGTGGCACAGAGACGAAGTAAACAAACTTCAGTTCTAATAAATTGTATCTGATGGGGAAAAAAGATGCAATGACTAAAGACTTTTGGCCCTGTTGGTGGTGGAAGACACAGAAACTGTGAAGAACTAAATAACAAATCTTTAAAAAGTCTGAATGAGTGAATTTAACAGTTCAGAGACACCAACTTCTAATACCATCAAGAGCAAGCACTTGATTCCTCAGAATCTGAGATATAACCAGCAGAAAAAAATCCAAAATTAATGATTAGCTTTCTATGTAGGGTGACTGTAAATAAAACATTTTGTGTTTCTTTGTACCTTCACAAATCGTAAAGCCCTCTAAACCTTTAGTAGTAAATGAGAGACGGTAAATGAGAGTAGTAAATGAGAGATCTCCAAAATGATAGTACACTTAGGAGAATCAGACCCAAGTGAGGTGTGGCTGAGCAAGGTTTCTTTCAGAGAATCTTACTTACATCTGATTTTTTAAACTCCAAAATACTTCTTGTAACTGCCCCCACATCCTCTTCCTCTCCTCACTCACCCATCCTTTGTCTCTTCTCGGACTAGACTAAGTTCTACTGATTCTCTCATCTGGCCTACACCACTTTGCGGACTCTCTGTCCTCACTTTTCAGGAGCCACACACGGGGTGTGTCGCAGGTAGAGACAGGGCTGGGAGGTTGCAACACGAGGAAGTGGTGGTCAGTTGTTCAGAAGAACAAGGGAAGAGTGCACAAGTTCTACTTACGGTCCTGCATATTAAAAGATGAAGAGGTGCCCCAAATTTGCCTAAACAGTACGTGTCCGCCTGATCATATTCGAAGCTTAACCACTGAGAAGGAAGGAGAAAATTAAACGGGACTCACCATTTCATCCTTGCCGGAAATCAAGTGCGAGCCATGTTTTTCTTCCTCTTTTATCATCAATTTCTCATACAGGTCACTGACAATAAATGAAGGGTAATACCTATCCTTTAGGGTCTCATAAACATCGCCCTGGATTTTGCAGAACACTTCAATACCTTTATTTCCTACAAGACACTGCTGGATTTCTTTGTAGAGTGATTTTTCCACAGATATTTCTTTGCTTTCCACAAAGAAATTCTGGTAAATTTCACCAACTAATTGCGGGATTTCATTCTGAAAAGACAGGAAGATGAAAAACAAGAAAGGTAAGAAATACCATCTCTGACAAAAATATTTTTCTTCTGAATTCTCTCCATCTTAAAGCTGGAAGAAGACATTGAAAACGGACACTGCTACTGGTACCAGTGGGGGTCTTTGGCGTGCGTGTGCACAGAGTCAAGGGGTAAGAGTCTGGCTCCTGAAAATGAATACTTTATGCTGAATAGTTAACGAATATAATTTCTACTAAATGCTGGCAGGGGACAAGTGGGAACAGTTCTCGTCTTGAAACGGATTCCTTCTTGCAAATCTGAATTCCACAGCTCAGTTATCAGCTAAATTCAATTTGGCTTTAAAAAATCTAATGTAAATAATTGGAAGTGCCATTTTTCACTCCAGAAGTCATTATTATGTAATTTAAGAAAACAAGAAAAATATTCTCCAGAATGATGATGTATTGCATTATAATCAAGCTTGTATTAGACAGCTTACTCTTAAACATCATACTAAGGTCACAGCCAGTCTGTTTCAGAAATGCAAACATCTCTTCTGATTAACATAACATTTATATTTCCTCTGAAAACATCTCATTAATTCTAGGAATGTTACACAAAGTCTTCAACAGGATTAAAAAATGAAGACAAACAACTCAATGAATATTGTGAATTTAACAAACATCTCAGAACTTTTACACCCAAATTAGTGTTGTTAGGTCAAAATAAGGCTATTTCATGAAGCTATATACTTTTATTGCACTGAAATCTTTTAAATTGTTTCCAGGAGTTTAGGAAAATTCTTTAGATTGCTCTTCACAATATTCCTTTGAGAGCAGCCAAAAGTCATTTGGAATCAAGTCTGATAAATAAAATACATAATAAAGTGGGCAACTGCAGTATCGGATAAAATGAGGTAACTTGTGACTTACAAAATAACAATAAAAGGCATTTCTAAGAAGATTTAAAAATACTGTGAGACTGAATTTAATTCCGAAACCAATGTAGTATGTGATTTATGATGTATTTTAATAGTATTGAGTTCTAGCAACACTCACATGAAGTGCAAAGTGCAATGTATCCAGTGACTTTTGTGTTTATTTTAATAAGCCTCTCAAAATACATGTAATATATATAGTATACATATTGTCATGTATATTTATAGACACATATAAACATACATATTTCATATTCTTTAACTCTTACTGAGAACTTGCCAGGTGCAAAATACAATGCTTATTGGGGCTTTTCATCATTAAGAGGCATCTAGAACCAAAAATCTTCTTTTGTGGGTTTTTTTTTTTTAATGTTTATTTATTTTTAAGAGAGCGAGAGACACAAAGCGTGAGCGGGGAAGGGGCACAGAGAGAGGGAGACACAGAATCCGAATCATGCTCCAGGCTCTGAGCCATCAGCACAGAGCCCGACGCGGGGCTCGAACCCATGAACCTGTGAGATCATGACCTGAGCCGAAGTCAGCCGCTTAACCAACTGAGCCACCCAGGCACACCCCCCACCCCCACCCGCTTTTTAAAGGTTTTTGTGTTTCTTAATTCAGTCATATTTTAAATGAAACAAAAGAAGAACAGTAGTGTAAAATATGCACATTGATACTAAAATAACAAGGTTATGAGATTGAGGTGTACATGACAAGATCAATTCATTGTACCAGTAATGTGGATGTATATAACTTTTTTTATAATGTGCTAAAAAAGCAAACCAAAAAAACTGCCTGAAAGTAAATTCAGTATTTTGGTACATTTATGAATCTGTTTTTCCCTTGACCACACATTCAGAAGTATCTTTTTGTGAAAATAAAATATAATTTTATTTACCATTATGAGCTGGAACATAATTTCATTATTATATTTAGTTTTAAATAGTCTTTTAATGTATATTTATCTTACAGCTTCATTGAGAAACACAGACACACTGCCTAACATGCAAGTTTTCACCAGCTGGTGATTAATATTTCTTTGGGCCTATATATACTACCTTGTTAGCACTCTTCAAATATTCCACCGACTCCCAAAAACTAATCAGAGCTCTCTTGTCCATCCTTTCCATGTACCTTCGAAAGTGCTCTCGGTAGAACGTATTGGCCAAAATATCTTCAAACTGAAGAATCTATTAAGGAAATTTAAGGACAAAAAATAAAGAAAACGTTAAAAACTTAAAAATAAAATTCTAAATATCAGTTTCCTTTAACTTTCAATGGATTGGTGTCTACATTCAAGAAAAAAAAAAGTCTCATTTTTTAAGGTCGTAGTCAACTTAATACAGTATTTCTCTCAACTTCCTAAATTTTAAATGGAAAAAGTTATTCAGTATTCAAAACGTACATATTCAATAAGTGCCAATTTTCTATTAATCATTCACTCATTCAGCAAAAGATTTATTTGGCATCTACTCTGTATCAGGCACATTTCTAGGAACTCAGACAAAAATCCCGGCCCTATGAAATAAACTGCTAAAAGTAATAGATACCAATAATAGAAAAATTAAAGAGAAATATATAAAAGACCAGGAAGCTGGAGTCTAATAATCTGACATTTTTGCCTTCCATCCTTACACTTGTGATGAAAATTATTTTATATCTTGCTCCTTCACTTACAGTATCATATTCATTTAAGATATCTTTTGTAAGCATCATTTTAATTAGTTCATAATATTGCACTATATATCAAAATGACTCCTTGGTTTACTATTTTGTATGCTTACAGAAAAAGAAAAACAAATCTGAAGATACAGTGGGCAAAATCTTGAGCACAGGCTGCCATAATAGAAGAAAGCAGATCACTTTCATAAAAATTCATAACTCAATTAATTAGGAAAAATCCCTCAAATTAATTTAGAAGGAACTGAAGTCCCATATCCTTAGTTCTTAGTTAATTAAGAAAAAGACCTGTAAGTATTATCTCAAATGCAATTAAAAGAAACACTTATGTTTTAAGATTCTTAACAATTTATATTGTGGCAGTGGGAAATTTTTTGGAAATGTGACCAGTAAGATCTTTCTAAAATCAAGTGCATATGATCAACACAGATTCAACTCTTCTACCAACAGTGAGTCCTCAATAGTTTTTGTAAACAGAAAGAGGCAGGCATTTTTCTAACAACTTCTGGTAACTCATTAAAGGAGACAGTCATCCCATGCTACAGACCCCTAACAATTGGAGTCCATAAATATTTCAGACTATTAGGATTTAGTTTACTAACTTTGGAAAATCATAGCATGTATCTTTATGGAAACCCTACCACTAAAGCACTGTGACATACAAATTCTAACTGTACATGGTCCATGGAGGTTTGTAGGAGCCCATATCAACTCGGGCTAGGGATAAACAGATCACTCAGAGAGCTATCGATTTTTAACATAGGGAGAAGCCGAGCAGAAAGGGCATTCGACAAATTCTAAGAAAGTCTCCCCAGTATAATTTTCCTTCGATCAAAATGAATTCCAAATTAGATACAAATTCACATACTTGCAAAACCAAGTCCAAAACATCTTCTAAAATATTAGCCATTTTTAGACTTTTGTGTTTTATGAATATTCTATGTTCAGTTCCAAAAGTGCAAATATATACAAATAAATGACAGCAAATATATCTAAACCATAGTTCAATGGGTGACATATCTCTTAATTGGCCAATGGATTAACCAAGTTCTCTATCCATTTTTTTTTCCTCTCTTGAAAAAGAGAACTTCATTGTGTAACATCTACACTAATGGAATGGGTCTGGGTGGACAGGATGCATAGATAGTACACTTCAAGTCAAATGTATTCATCTGAGATTAACTCAATCTCAATTAATTTGACATTAATTAATTTCAGTAAGTCTGAGATTTTTGTGTGGAAGTGAAAAGAGAAGGGTGGGTAGGTCAAAGTTGACACCACTATTAAAATAATCATTTTTTAAAAACTATCGATGATATGGGGCACCTGGCCGAGGTGGCTGAGTCGGTTAAGCATCCAACTTCAGCTCAGGTCATGATCTCACCATTTGTGAGTTCAAGCCCCACGTCCAGCTCTGTGCTGACAGCTCATATCCTGGACCCTGCTTCAGATTCTGTGTCTCCCTCTTCTCTCTGCACCTTCCCAGCTCTCTCTCTCTCTCTCAAAAATAAACATTAAAACAAATTACAAAAAAAGTTAAAAACTATAGATGATATAACAATAATTAACATTTACTAAGGGCTTCCACACAGCAAACACTGTGCTCTTATTTGTTGGGTCAGCCTTTTTTTCTGTCCTAAGACCTCTGGTAATTCTGGGAGGAGAGCTACCACAGTCGATGGTCTCTAGGCTGGATCTGGTTTCATGATGCGTATTTTACAAACTTAGTTTTATGTTTTGTGTGGATTCCCTCTTACCCAGCTAGTTAATTTTTCTCCAGGAAAATTTCCACCAAGCACTCAAAAGTACCTCAGGGCCTTAGAGGAATAAATGTGTTCCTAAGCACCCAACATGTTACCAAGAGTGACATAGGATTCTCTAGTTACAAAATACTCATGAGAATAACTCCAGAAAACTAATGAGAATATGTAGAATTAGGATCTTGGGAATAATGTTTTATCCTAAAAGGAGAGGTTACAATTGGATTTTTCTTACATCTGTATCATCACTAAACATACCTCCTTAACAATCAATGCCAGTAATAACATTTATTGAGTGCTCTTATACTAAGTGGTGTACTTACCCTCCTATGTTCATTATTTAATGGTTGCCATCTATAGGGTATGCACAAACTATCCCAATTTTACAACTGGAGTACAAAAAAGCTAACTAACTTGCCCAAAATCAATCCCCAGTAGATACAGAATTGAGAGCCAGGCTTTCTGACTACACAGCACAGCTTCTTAACCATAATAAAATAGTTCATCTCCTTAAGAGATTACCTGATTTGTGTTTCTAGCAAACTACAAATAGTATGGAAGTCAAGAAGGAAAGATGCATTTAGGAAAAATGCTCTATAAGAACTCCAACAGAAACAGAAAGTCAAGGAATCTTTTCATATTCAAGTGCAGAGTCCTGGGCCACACTCAGTAATGTTCTTGGTCTTGGATCAAATACATTGAGATAAAAACTGATCTTAGACGGTGGGTTGGAAGACAGTGGTGGAGTAGAAGGATCACAGGCTTGCCTCATCCCATGAACACAACTAGATAACCAATACCTGAATACCCCAGAAACTGACCTGCAGACTGGCAGAACAAACTCCACAACTTCATAAAGGTAGAGAAGAGGGGCGCCTGGGTGGCGCAGTCGGTTAAGCGTCCGACTTCAGCCAGGTCACGATCTCGCGGTCTGTGAGTTCGAGCCCCGAGTCAGGCTCTGGGCTGATGGCTCAGAGCCTGGAGCCTGTTTCCGATTCTGTGTCTCCCTCTCTCTCTGCCCCTCCCCCGTTCATGCTCTGTCTCTCTCTGTCCCAAAAGTAAATAAACGTTGGAAAAAAAAATTTTTATAAAGGTAGAGAAGAGGCCACATAGAAGAAAGCATGAAGTGTGGTGACAGACTTGGGAGAGAAATGGATCCTTGTGCTGCAGTGGGGAGGGAGCCAGGGTCACAGACAAGGGTGGGACACTGGGGAGCACAGGGGAAAATGGATTCCCACAGTAATTGGCTTAAAATGCACGAGGGGTCTAATTTTGTGACTTGTGGCAACCAACAGGGCTTAAAGCGCGAACTTCTTTCTAAAGGTCAGTGGACTTAGAGGTGCTTGGGTGGCTCAGTCGGTTGAGCGTCCAACTTCAGCTCAGGTCATAGTCTCAAAGTTCATGGGTTCGAGCCCCGTGTCCATTTCTGTGCTAACAAACAGCTCAGAGCCTAGAGCCTATTTCAGATTCTGTATCTCCCTCCCTCTCTCCCCTTCCCCTGCTCATGCTCTGCCTCTCTCTGTCTCTCAAAAATAAATAAATGTTTAAAAAAATTTTTTTTAAATAAATAAATAAATGGAGGTCAGTGGACTTGGCTGGGATAGAGCCCGGAGGGCCCTGCACTGTTCTTGGAGAAAAGGCAAGCCAACAACTCACGGACACACAGCATGGAAACAGCAATCTGAAGAGCGCCTGGGGCACCAAGTAGGGAGGTTGTTTACTCACTCTGGAGTGTATCCCAGAGAGGCAGCATTCATGGAGAGACCACTCTGGGAATGAAGGAACTGGCCATAGCCATCTCCCACCACCACCCTACATGCTACTAAACAATGAATGAGTCAACCAGGAAATCAAAGAAGAAATTTTAAAAATACACGGAAACAAATGAAAATGAGAACACAATGGCCCAAACGCCGAGATGCAGCAAAAGCAGTTTTAAAAGGGAAATTTATAGCAATACAGGGCTACCTCAAAAAAACAAGAAAAATCTAAAACAACCTGACCTTACACATAGAGGACCTAGAAAAAGAACAACAAAACCTAAAAACCAGCAGACAGAAGGGAATAATAAAGATTAGAACAGAAATAAAGGATATAAAAACTAAAAAAAAAAAATTAAAAAATAAACCCGCAATAGAACAGGCCAATAAAATCAGGATCTGGTTATTTGAAAAAACTCAATAAAACTGATAAACTTCTAGCCAGACTTATCAAGAAAAAAAGAGAGAGAAAGACTCAAATAAATAAAATAACAAATGAGAGAGGAAAAATAACAACCAACTCCACAGAAATACAAGTAATCACAAGGGAATATTATGAAAAAGTATGTGCCAACAAACTGGACAACCTAGAAGAAATGGATACACTCCTACAAACATATAAACTACCAAAACTGAAATAGGAAGAATTAGAAATTTTTTAAGACTGATAACCAGCAAAAAAATTGAATCAGTAATCAAAAAACTCCCAACAAATAGAAGTCCAGGGCCAGATGGCTTCGCAGGTGAATACTACCAAACATTTAAAGTACAGTTAATATTTATTCTTCTCAAACTATTCCAAAGAATAGAAAAGGAAGGAAAACTTCCAAATTCATTCTAGGAGGCCAGCATTACTCTGATCCCAAAACCAAATAAAGACACCACTAAAAAAGGAGAACCACAGGCCAACATCCCTGATGAACACAGATGCAAAATTTCTTAACAAAATACTACCAAAATGAATCTAACAATACATTAAAAAAATCATTTTCCACAATCAAGTGGGATTTCTTCCCCTAGGCTACAAGAGTGGTTCAATATTCACAAATCAATCACTGTGATACATCACATCAGTAAGAGAAAGGTAAGAACCACATGATCACCATTCATGATAAAAACCCTCAACCAAGTAGGTTTAGAGGGAACATATCTCAACATAATAAAGGCCACGTATGCAAAACTCACAGCTAACAACATCTTTAATGAGGAAAACCTCTCAGTTTTCCTAAGGTCACGAACAAGAAAAGGATGTCCACTCTCACCACTTTTATTCAACATAATACTGAAAGTCCTAGCCACAGCAATCAGGCAACAAAAAGAAATAAAGGGCATTCAAATTGGTAAGGAAGAAGTAAAAGTTTTACTATTTGCAGATGACATGATACCATACATAGAAAACTCAAAACACTCCATCAAAACACTGCTAGAACTAACAAATGAACTCAGTAAAGTCACAGGATACAAAATCAATGTACAGAAGTCTGTTGCATTTCTATACACCAATAATGAAGTAGCAGAAAGAGAAATAAAGAAAACAATCCCATTTACAATTGTACCCAAAATAAGATATCCAAGAATAAATCTAACCAAAGAGGTGAAAGACCTATATTCTGAAAACTCTAACACACTGATGAAAGAAATTAAAGACAACCAAAAGAATGGAAAGACATTCCATACTCTTTGATTGGAAGAAAAACTATTATTAAAACGTCTATACTACCCAAAGCAATCTACACATTTAATGCAATCCCTATCAAAATACCAACAGCATTTTTCACAGAAATAGAAGAATCCTAAAATTTGTATGGAACCACAAAAAGGCCCTGAATAGCCAAAACAATCTTGAAATAGAAAAGCAAAGCTGGAGGCATCACAATTCCACACTTCAAGTTATATTACAATCAATGGACCAGAGTAGAAAACCCAGAAATGAACTCACAACTATGAGGTCAATTAATCTTTGACAAAGCAGGAAAGAATATCCAATGGAAAAAAGATGGTCTCTTCAAAAAATGGTGTTGGGAAAACCAGACACCAACATGCGTAAGAAAGAACTGGACCGTTTGTTACACCATACACAAAAGTAAATTCAAAATGGATAAAAGACCTAAATATGAGGCCTGTAATCATAAAAATCCTGGAAGAGAACACAGGCTGTAACTTCTTTGACACAACATGCAGCAACTTCTTTCTAGATACGTCTCCTCAAGCAAGGGAAACAAAAACAAACTACTGGTACTGCATCACAATAAAAAGCTTCTGCAAAGGAAACAAGCAACAAAACCAAAAGGCAGCCAACATAATAGAAGATATTTGCAAATGACATATAAGATAAAGGGTTAGTATCCAAAATATACGAAGAACTTCTCAAACTCAACTCCCAAAAAAACCAAATAATCCAATTAAAAAATGGACAGAAGACACGAAAAAATATTTCTCCCAAGACGATATCCAGATAGCCAACAGACACATAAAAAGATGCTCATCATATCTTACCATCAGGGAAATGCAAATCAAAACTACAATGAGGTAACACCTCACACCTGTCAGACTGGATAAAATCAGCAACAGAATAAACAACAGGTGTTGATGAAGATGTGGAGAAAAAGGAACCCTCTTGCACTGTTGGTGGAAATACAAACCGGTGCAGCCACCGTGGAAAACAGTATGGAGGTTCCTCAGAACGTTAAAGACCTTATGATCTGACAATTGCACTACTGGGTATTTACCCAAAGAATACAAGAACACTCATTCAAAGGGATACATGCACCCCTAAGTTTATAGCGGCATTATTTATAGTAGCCAAGATTTGGAAGCAGCCCAAGTGTCCACTGATTGATGAATGGATAAATAAAAAGTGTGTGTGCGTACACACACACACACACACACACACACACACACACACACACACACACTGGAATATTATTCAGCCATAAAAAGAATGAAATCTTGCCATTTGCAATGACATGAATGGAGCTAGACAGTATTATGCTAAGTAAGTCAGAGGAAAACAAATACCATATAATTTCACTCCTATGTGGAATTTAAGAAACAAAACAATGAGCAATGGGAAAAAGAGAGACAGAGAGACAGAGAGAGAGAAGTCAACAAACAAACAAACTGAAGTGAAGTAGGTGATGGGGATAAAAGAGTGCACATGTGATGCATACCGGGTGATGTTTGGAATTGTTGGATCACTATATTGTACATCTGAAACTAATATAACACTATGTTAACTAACCGGATTCAAAATGAAGCTTAAAAAAAAAGAAAGAAAACTGATTTCAGAGATTAATCATTTACTGCCACTGATTTCCACACCCCTTATATTTTCATTTCCTCTTCTCCCTTTATTTTTTCTTAAATTCTTCCTTCCATCTTTCCATTTGGGGGCCATTTGAAAAGTGAGTGTACAACCTTACAAAAAAATAAAGCAATACAGATTTTTTTGTTTTCATATTCAGATGAAAACAAAGCCAGATAGGAAGGCAATACTGTGTAGGTAAAATTGTTCAGGATTTAGAGGTTTGAATCCTGGCTTTGCCAGACTTTCCAGTTCTGGGAGTTCTAAGTGACTCTGTCACTCTGAGCCTCAGTTTCTTCTTCTATAGATTGGCAATAGTACCACCTTTATGGGTGGTACTTTATGGGTTGTTGTGAGACTTGTCATAGCTGTTGTCAATGACAAGAGACAACAAAAACTCATTAGGAAGAAACTGAACCAAGATTTTGGCTAAAAAAGAAAAGACAATGACAGGTGCCAAAAATCAGGGTAGTTAAGTAACTTACTAGATAAGTAAACACAGGTGAAAGGAATAGGTCAGTGGGTCTCAAGTGGGGTTAAGAGAAAGATTACAAAGGGGTTGGTAAAAATTTTTGTGGATGTCAAATATAATTACTATCTTGACTGTGGTGATGGTTTCATGAGTACATACATATGTCAAACTTATCGAATTATATACTTTAAATATGTACAGTATATTGTAGATCATTATACCTTAATAAAGCTGTTTAAAAATTAAGGCTTGACAACAGAATTGCAGAAAAACGATGTATACAATTTTATACTAAAGACTCACTTCCAGGAGTACATATATTGGAGTAATTTTTCTATTCACAGATCACTATATTTGATTTGCTAATATTTTGTTAAGAATTTTTTGTTTAGGTTCTTGATGAATATTGGTAAGTAATTTTCATTGTTTTAATGTTTTTCTCTGGTTTGGTGTCAGTTATGTTGGTTTCTTATGAGGAGTTAAAGTACCTTTCTCCTCCATTTTTTGAAATAATATTGCTAAGATTTATATCTTTGTCTTGAATGTTCAGTAGAACTCACTAGTGAAATTATCTGGGCCGGAAGCTTTCTTTGTGGGAAGGTTTTAAATTATATATTCATTTTCTTTAATACACCTAAGGCTACTCTGATTTTTTATTTCTTTTTGAGTCAGCTTTGGTAATTTGTATTAATACTTGTGGGATACAGTTAAGGAATTTGTGTATTTTATTCAAATCGTGAAATTTATTGGCTTAAAATTGTTCATAATATTCCTTTGTTTTCCTCTTAATGCATCTAAGATCTATAGTGATGCCCCCTCTCTCATTCATAATGGTCGTTTGTGCCTTCTCTCTTCTTTTTGTCAAACTAGAGTGTATAATCATCTTTTCAGAGAACTACCTTTTGTTTTCATTTATTTTTCTCTACTGTTTTTCTGTTGTCTATTTCACTGATTTCTGTTGTTATATTATTTCCTCTTTTCTAGTCATTTTAGTTTTCATTTGTAGCTTCTTAAGGGGGAAGAACACTGATTTTAGACCCTTCTCCTCCTCCTCGTCCTTCTTTCTCCTTCTTGCAAACTGTGAAGTCATGACCTGAGCTGAGATTAAGAGTTGTACACTTAACCAACAGCCACCCAGATGCCCCGACCTTTCTTCTTTTTTAATATAAGCATGAGTGTTTCCTTCCAAGTACTGCTTTAACTGTATCCCACAAGTATTAAGATGTTATATTTTCACTTTCATTCCATTCAAACTAGTTCCTAATTTCCCTTCTGATTTCTTGATTCAAGCTTTATTATGTTGTTTAATTCTTCAAATATTTGAGAGTTTTCCAGATCTTTCCAAATCCACTTGGTCAGAGAATACAGTCTGTATAATTTTAAACCTTTTTAATCTGTCGGGATTTGTTTTAATGCCCAGCAGTATAGTCTTTCTTGGTGAATGTTCAATATATGCTTGAGAAGAATGAGTATTCTGTTGATGTTAGGTGGAATGTTCTAGAAATGTCCATTAGTTCCCCTTAGTTGTACTAGTGTTTACATTTTCTATATTCTGGTTTTTTGTTCTTTTTTTTATCAATTACTGAGAGAGAGGTGTGAACACTTCCAATTATAATTGTGGATCTTTTTTCCTCCTTTCAGTTCTGTCAGTTTGTACTTCACGTATTTTAAAGGTCTCACTGATTGCATACATATTTATATTTAGGATTATCATGCCTTCGTGATGAATTGACCCCTCTATCAGAATGAAATGTTCTTCATCCCTGGTTATATTCCTTGTCCTAGTGTCTATTTCGTCTGATGCTAACATTAGCTACTTTATATTTCTTATGCTTTGTGTTTACATAGCATGCCTTTTCTCCTCCTTTCACTTTCAACTGATCTTTGCCTTCATATTTAGTTTCTTGTAGAGGGCATATAATTCTTTCCTATTATTTATTTACTTGATCACTTTCTTTTAATTGAGGGATTCATCTAATTTTGAAGACTAAGTTCTGAAATAAAGTTAGGTGGCAATTCCTCTGGATTAAATATGATTAGGTTATAGCAAAACCATTCTACCCATGTACGGCCCCAAATTAACCAGTCTTACCTTTAGAATAGCAAACCATTATAAACATTAGAATTCTGTAATATTATCTGAGGCTTCCAGCCTGAAGTCTAACAGAAATGACTTTCCTCTGAGGTTAAACTGTTGCACCAGCAATGGGTTGTGCCTTTCCTAAGTGTCTGGAGAGACAAGTCAAAGTGGAGGTAAAACCAGATTAAGCCTACTTCTACTAAATACTGCCAGGTAATGTACACTGACATCACTTTCAGCTCTCCTAAAATGAGCTTCTTTTATGTTTCCCAAGGTTTCCTTTTACCATAAGATCTAAAACCACATCATCTTTTGACTAGGTAGCAAACCATCAGGTGCTTCTTCTAGGTGTGTATCTCCCATTTTTACTGGATCACTTACCTTTCTATTTTATAATTATATGGGACTCTTTGCAAGAAGAGACTCCATCTTATTCCTTTTGGATCCTAGTACCTTGCACTGCAACTGAGAGACTGTGGACCCACAATAAATGTCTGTTGAATGAATAAATGAATACATGGGACACATGAAGAGAACCTCTTCTATGAGAAATGTGCCTGGAAATCTGTTAGAGTCCAGAGGCTGACAAGAAACAGGAAGAAAGACAACATTCAACCTGCCAAATCCACTCTCTCTTCAACGTTCACCAAAAGGTGAAATTTTCACTTTGTAGCACAAAGCCAAAACTACAGAAAGGCATATTTGCTAACAGCAAAATAAACAGATCTCCAGTGGTGAGGGGACGCCTCTATAAAACAAGAGCTATTCAGGGCTTCATTTGTGCCACTTATGTAAGATATTGCAGAAGAACTCTGGCTTGTGTTAGAGTTGGTTCAAGGTCGAACATACACTATCCTGAAGAAGCTCTAATGAATACTGAGCCATATACAAGAAAAAAAGGTCAAAGCTCATCACTGGAATACGAGGAAGGGAAAAATCATAGATAAGCATCTGAAGTCAAACCAAGAACTGAAGAGGAAAAGATCAAGAGACTAAAAATCCAAACAGGTGAGGTCAGAGGCTGTAGCCAGAGTTAACTTAATACTGATGGTGGCCTCTTTGTGACTAAGTGCCTTCTTTCAAAAGAGGAGTTTGGAGTTTGCCCTGAAGTCCTGTTCCCAAGTGGTAAAAGCAAGCCCTTCCGGGAGTCCCACTGCTGTTTCCTTCAATCCTAGCGTTCTCTCAGTCTTAGAAGACAAGCTTGGGTCCTTGAGAGTATACAGCTGGTGCTGAGGTAGGGCTAGGACACTTTCCTAAGCTCCATGATTTCAGGACTCAGTATCAGACAGTCCAAAGTTTTGTTCAAAAAACAGTCGCTGATATATTATGGCTTAGTGAGAAAGCATTCAGACTGTGTAGCAACTAGATCTGGGTTTATATCTAGTTCTGCCTCTTCCCACCTGGCCTTAGGTAATTTACTTAAACCAACTCTGTTTCTTAACCTTTAAATGGAAATATTGAGAGATTCAAATTTCAGAGAGTTGTGGTGAGAGCTAAGTAAAATAACCACAAGATACTTTCCATTCCACAGGTGGTTATTTCTTTCCAACTGGTAGTGAGTAACTTGACTGGGCCCTTGCAAATGTAAGCATGTGCCTCTGGGACAGGAAAATACATATGGGCATGCATGCACGCACACACACACATACACACACACACACACACATACACACACACACACACACACACACACACACACACACCCGTGCCTATCTCTTATACCTATCACCCTTCACAGAAGTCAAGGACACCAAGTAATACAGTTCTTTGACATGTAAAAGCAAACACGTGAGCCTCTGTTCTGGGACATATGCTTTATGTTAAATACCAAAAAGCTAAAATATTGGATGGGAGATTACATGAATGTTTATGATAAACATGAAATGGTTGGGGCGCCTGGGTGGCACAGTCGGTTAAGCGTCCGACTTCAGCCAGGTCATGATCTTGCGGTCTGTGAGTTCGAGCCCCGCATCAGGCTCTGGGCTGATGGCTCGGAGCCTGGAGCCTGTTTCCGATTCTGTGTCTCCCTCTCTCTCTGCCCCTCCCCCGTTCATGCTCTGTCTCTCTCTGTCCCAAAAATAAATAAAAAACGTTGAAAAAAAATTAAAAAAAAAAAAAAAAAAGAAATGGTCAAAACAAGAAACTGCAAAGTTCTACCTTCTGGCTTTGAGGCCCTTCTCCTTCATCCAAGGCCCCATCCTCTTGCTGGTCATAGGCAGGGCCTCCCAGGATTCGGATTCTCTTCTCACACTGCTTCTTAGCCACAGTCAGTTGGTTAATGTACCTTTTCATATTCCTGGCCCTTAGGAGATCAGCTTTCATTGCAGCAGTTTCTTTACCTTGAACGGGATGGATGGACAGGACCCAGTCAGAGGACAAGGTATGAAAAGGGGAACATAACAACACTGAAAAGATTGGTATCTGATGTGGTACATTTTGAACAGTGGGTATTGTTCATGCTACACACATACGTATATATACTCTCAAAGAGAAACACCATTAATTTCTAAATATAATTTGTACATATATCACTGAAAAATCCTACTCAAGGGTAAAACATTAACAAAAAAACCCCTCTCCTCTGTATATATATACTCACAATGTGCATGTATGTATGTGTATTTAAATATCTTTACATGTATGTGTAATGTACACAGAGCCATTCATAAGCTCTGTGTCAGGCAGTGACAAGGCATTCGGGACTCAAGACCAATTGTTAAATCTCGTGGATTTCTAGCAAGGCAGAAATCCAAAGATAGGATTAGCAATTACAAGCATAATATGGGCTATAAAGAAAACGTGTAGGTACCCTTGAGCTGCTTAACCAATGCTTCTAAGCCAGGTTTCCTTAAGCAAATTACATGCAAACAAAATGAAAAAGGAGTGGAGTGTGGCAGACAGAGGGAGCAGCAAATATGAAAGCGAATGCCCTGAAGCAGGAAAGAGAGAGCTTTGGAGGAACTGCAAGGGCCCGTGCAGCAGGTGCAAGGGAAGCTAGAGATCCAAAGTGAATCTGGAGGAGGCAGGAGCCAGACGACATAAAGCTGTTTAGCCCATAGAAATAACTTCAGCCTTCAGTTCAATAGCACTGAGCGGCTTCTAATGGGTTTTAAGCAAGAGTAGGTCATAAATGGATTTATATTTTTTAAAGATTATACAGGAAGGATAAAAAAAAAAATAATTGAAGGTAAAAGACTGCAGGTAGAGAAACCAGTTGGAGTAGCCAAGGAGGGAGATGGTGGCCTAAACCCAGGTCATGGCAATGGCAGGAGAGAAGACTGGAAGCATCTGAGAATGATTTATAGAGAACAGGACCCTGTGACTGAGCGGACAGCAAAGAGGACAGTGGCTGAGCAATGTAAAGAAAACAGACGTATCAAAGACGGCTCCCAAGTTTCTGCCATGAGCAGCCACGGAGGTGGTGGGGCCAATTATGAACCAGGGAACATTACAGGAAAAGCAGGTTTATGATGTGGCAGATGATATTTGCCAAAGGTGGTCACGATAAGGTCTTTCATCTTCCTTACTCTTTTTACTGTGTCACTTCGACAATCTCCCTCTGAGAAGTAAGATATGTGCTCCCTTTTCTCGAATCTGGGTGGGTTTGTGATTATGGAGTAAGTGAGGTGATGACTTCTAAAGCTAGACTGTAAAAGGCCACTGACCTGGAGCCCTGAGCTGCTTGGTAAAGTCATCCAGCAGCCATGAGGCCTCCATGCTTTGAGGACGCCTGAGTGGTCAAGGGAGAGATCTCCACGGAGAGGCCCCCCACAAGACCACAGCCCTGGCTAGGACCTCAGCCCACATCCAGTGGCACCCTGGCTCCGTGTGCATACACCATCCTAAAGGTGAACCGTCCAGCCACAGTCAAGAGAGAAGAGCCACTCCTGCCGAACCTGCTAAAACCGCCAACTCGGGTGCAGAAGAAGTACCTGCTGTTTAAGACACTGCACTTTAGGGTGGTTTGTTACACAGCAGACAACAGGCAAATTAAAGGCATTTGGCTACCTAAGCAGAGACATAAGGTGTGGAGTTCAGAAGCGTTCAGCACTTGACGGTAGCTGAAGTCGCGGGAGTAGAGACAACCCAGGAAAAACTAAAATGGTCCCAGTACATAATCTAAATAAACCCTACATTTAATGGCGAGAAAGAAGAAAAGAAGCTGGCAAAGGGGCTGGTGAAGGAGAGACAGAAGGTAAATGTGAGAGTGCGGTTTGTGGAGAAAGAATGTCAGCAAAACAGGAGAAACAGTATTTCTTGTCTGTTACTGCACAGCCTCCTAACTGGTCAGCACGCTTCCACCTTCACCTCCCCTCCAGTCTTTATCTCAGCACAGCAGCCAAGGCAAACCTATTAAAACATCAACCCAGGGGCACCTGGGAGGCTCAGTCGGTTAAGCATCCGACTTCCACTCAGGTCATGATCTCACGGTTTGTGCGTTCGAGCCCTGCATCGGACTCTGCACTGACAGCTCGGAGCCTGGGAGCCTGCTTCTGATTCTGTGTCTCCCTCTCTCTGCCCCTTCCCCACTCATACTCTGTCTCTCTCACAAATAAACATTTAAAAAATTAAAAACAAAAAACAAAAAAACATCAACTCAATCACATCATTCCTGTGCTCAGAAACCTCCCCCAGACCCCCATTTCACCTGCAGCAAAAGGCAAAGCACCTTTAAGGGGCTCTAAGGCCCTACACTCTCCAGGCTCATCCCCTCCTACTCTCCACAGTCAGCCACACCAGCTTCCTTGCGGTTCCCTCCTTTTTAAAATAACAGCTTTATTGAGATATACTTCACACATAATTCTATTTAAAGTGTAAATTTAACTGCATTTAGCGTATTTACAGACTATGCCACCATCACCACACTTTTTTGAATACTTTCATCACCCCCAAAAGAAGCGAGGTACCCATTAGTCACCCCAACCCTCTCAACCCTAGGCATCTTTATGGGGCTTCCTCTATGGATTTGCCCATTCTGGAGACTTCATGTAATGGAATCACGTAACACGTGGTCTCTGGTAACTAGCTTCCTGACCACCCTGGGTGGTTCCCTGCTCAGGGCTGTTTTATGCCTCCTCTCAGCGTGACCCTTCCATCCCCCACGGATCTGCATGGCTCACTCCTACCTCCTTCAGACCCTCAGTTCAGGTCTCAGGGAAGCGCCTCTCTGGGCACCCTATTTCTAACAGCAACCCCCACCCTCTAACACTGCCTTTCTCCCTCTCTGCTTTACTTTCCCCATAGCACGTATCATCACACTTCTATTTGACTTATTTATCCTGTAAGTAGATCCTCTGAAGGTCGGCATTTTGTTTATTTATATACTACTGTATCTCCAGCACCTATAACAATGCCTGGTAACACAGTGGAGCTCACCAAATGTTTGCTGAAGGAACAAGTGAGCTGTGTCCAGTATTACTGCGAGGTCAACAACAAAATAGCTAACATTTTGCTAAGTGCTTACTATGTTTCAGGTATTATGCTTCTCTAGAACTTGGGCCCTAAAGGAGAGAAATAGCATTCTCACCTCCCATTCTTCAGTTTACTCCAGCAACATGGTTTCTACTCCTCCTCTCCACCAAATCTGCCGTTGCCAAGATCACTAGTGACCTCCATGTCAAATACAGTGGAAAGTTTTCAGTAGAGTCTGGAATCAGACTTACATTAGAATCCGGGCTCTGACACTTAGGAGTTATGTGGTCTCAGCAAGAATTTTTTAAGGTTTAATTTAAAAACATTTATGATGGCATGTTTCCTTATGTTGGCATTATATAATTTCAAGTAAAAGCAAAAAAACTTACGCAAAATTGATTTTTAAACATGACTAAGCATTTAGTCACTTCCTTGTGGAAAATGGACTGGCTTTGCATACGTAACATAAAGGCAGGGCTGGGTTGAAGGAAGGCTTGTTGTTGTTGTTTTTAATGGGGGAGAGATGAGCTGGTTTTAACGGTCATTTAAGAGAGAGAGAGAGTTAAGAGAGAGAGAGGAGAGAGAGGCGAGGTGACAGATGGGGAGTGGCATCCAGAAGACAAGCAAATAGATCAGCTTTGGAAAAAGGCCACTACAGTAACATGGAAGACAGAAGAGAAGGTGTACATAAAGCAAGTTTGTATTCTGGTGCCTAGGAGCTGGGGCGGTTCCCCTCACATGGTCTCTGTTGCCCCAAAGTCGTGAGTAAGGTCATCTGCTGAGAGTGAGGTAAGTAAAAAGGGTGAGTGGTCAGAGGCCTGTGGAAAGCGAGGGGAGTATGAAATCCCCTGTGGAAAGCCCAAGAGCAAGCTCCCTTCGGAAACAGTGAGATTGTTTTAGGCAATGTTCAGGGCCAAGGTGAGCACCCGATAGATATAAATATTCCTAGGCAGGTCAGATCAGCCTTCTGGAGGTGGGTCATAATGTGCTTGGCTTAGATCAGAAGTACCCACAATAAAAGAAGGGAGTCTGTGTACTGCTTCTTGGTGCCTCTTAATGTGGAGTCTAAGTAATGTTCTATAGAACTCAGCAGAGACCATCAATTCCCTAGGACGATCACCATTACCTCTCCCATGTTCCACTCAGTCAATGTGTGCAAATGCCTGAAACAGTACCAAGGCAGGCTGAACAAGTAACTGAAAAGACCTAGAAGAGTACCACAAAACATGTGATCTTTCAGAAGCAGCTTTTGCCAGTACTTAGCACAGAGGGTAACAGGTAGACTTCAGGTCAACAGATGGCCTTGTTCCAGAGGGTCTGTCTGATATTACAGGATGACTTTTCTGTATGTGTGCTGAGGGGATATTTTCATTTGACTTCAGTAATAGTTTCTCAACTTGTCCTACGCTTGGCTGACAGGCTCTAACCAAAGAACTTAGTAACTCAACATTCTTCATCATCATCATCATCATCATCAAATACTTAAATAATATTTGAGTCCCCTTAGTGGCAGAGTCCCCTTAGTGGGAAGATAAAGGTAAATGTAAGTCTTTCCCCAAATTAGTCTGTCACAAACTAGGATGCTTTGTGTATGTGCCTAAAGAAATACATGCTTGGGACAGTCACATTTTCAGAAAAAAAGTTTTCGTTTTTAAAACATGTATCTTTAAAGTCTCAATTTGATACATATTTAAAATACTCTTAAGTTTGGGAACTAAAGAACTTCCTTTTATAAAATAAATCTATACCACAATTTTAATTTGGGGTTAAAATAGGCTACTAAAGAGACATATATAGCAAGAAACTGACACACATTTATCAACAACCACATTCTTCTCCTAAGAAAACATAAAAGCCTTTCTAAAAGCACAAAAACTAGAAGCAAACTCAAAGAGAAGGAAGAAAGAAGGAGAATAAACCATCTAAAACCCAGCTGCAGGGCTGAGAAGAATATTTTTATGTTCCACTTGAATGTCGCCTGCTCACGTGAATACGTTCTTGTTTGTTAAAGGGCGATACAATGCCATTGTCTGATCACAAAGCTTGTTGCTTAGAAAATTCTGTTTATTTTTGCCTCAGAAAACCAATGCCACGTTCAGGGCTAAATGACTAACATGGACCTCATGCAGCCCATGTGTCTGTTGCACAAAAATCCTTGTAAATCCGCGATGCGGATGAATATGCTTTGTGACCTGAAAACCCATTCAGCCCGGAAACATCCAGGCCAAGAAAAGTATAGGCAAGTGGGTTCGCGACAATACGCTGTGGCCCCACTCAAATCAGATTCATGTAGCTGCTTCTCTGTAGAGCGTTAGCTGCATGCTGTGCATCGTTACAAATCGGTTAATCACGCAACTGTTTGATCTAGCTTAAAAAAGAAAGCCAGGGAGATAAACAGTGACGGGTGAAACAATGGTTGGTAGCGGCTCTTTTAAACTGGTGCCAAGATGGATATACAAGTGACAGAGTATTCTAAAGCAATTAGTTATGAATAGTTACTGTTCTTCCTTCTGGAAAGTCCAGATTTTAGTGAAGTCAGAACAAAAGAAAACGGGTTCACTGGCTTCCTTTGCTCAAAGAGAATTTGGCTTAGACATTAGGTGAACAATTCTGGCTACAGAGACATTACAGTAGACCTATGGACAACAGTGTAGCACTGCTTTTTGCTTTAAACCTTCTGCCCATGATATAGTTCTTCCTTAAGCAAGTGAGAGTGTCTTACAGTAAAATACAAACACCAGGGAGAACTATTAAGCACTATTCCTAAGGAGGCAAAGGAGAGAGTGCAGTCATTTACAGTGCAAACTAACAACTCCAGAAATAGCACAAGCATAAATGGATTAAAATGGCACCATTTTATTTTTTCAGGTACTAGCCAATGTCGGGAGCAGAGTATTGTTTCTCCTGTCCCGGCACGCTACCAAATCCCAAGGCATCTAACAGCAGCACTCTCAGCGGGTTGATTGGGGGATTCAGGGGATAACAGAGCAGGGTTTCTCATCCTGGACACGAGAGACATTTGGGGCTGGGTAAATTTGTCTTGTGGGGGCTGTCCTGTGTAGAGCAGCATTCTTGGCCTCTACCACTAGATGCCAGTAGCATCCCTTCCCCCAGACGGGACAACCAGTAAGGTCGCTGGACATGACCAAATGCCCTAGGCACCCTGGGGGACAAAACTGTGCCTTGCACCTCCACCCTACAGAGAAATACTAATATAGAGGTATAAACTCTGTGACAGTAAAGTAGACAAGGCTGCACACTCACCCCTTCCCCTGACTCCCCAGCATGTGGTTCTCCTTCCCAAGATGAACAGGCCTCCTCATGCCCCTCCAGGCCCTCAACATAAAGAATTAAGGGAGCTCCTCACTGGAAAATGTTGGGCCTCTATTCCTCAACTTGTGTCCACAGATGAACAATCCTTTGAGTCTCCACTGTACATGTAAATACAAGTTGTTTTTTTTTTTTTTTTTTAAGTTTGTTTTTGAGAGAGAGAGAGAAAACAACCAGGGGAGGGGCAGAGAGAAAGGGAGACACAGAATGCGAAGCAGGACCCAGGCTCTGAGCTGTCAGCACACAGCCCAACTCAGGACTCAAACTCACAAACCCTGAGATCATGACGTGAGCCAAAGTCAATCACTTAACCAACTGAGCCACCCAGGTGCCCTTAAATGCAAGGTTTTTTTCTTTCTTTCTTTCTTTTTTTTAATGTTTATTTATTTTGGGGAAGGGGCAGAGAGAGAGGGAAACACAGAATCCGAAGCAGGCTCCAGGCTCTGAGCTGTCAGCACACAGCCTGACACAGGGCTCCAACTCACGAACCGTGAGATCATGACCTGAGCCAAAGTCAGACACTTAACTGACTGAGCCACCCCAGCACCCCGTAAATACAAGTTTTAAGAAACTCCCTTGAGAGGTGGGTTCAAGAAACAGGTATGTATTTACCTAGGGACTGGTCAAGTTTCAAAATGAAAAATGGTGCTTGATTTCTTAACACGAAACTGACACCAGTTCTCAGCAGTTACTAATCATCACAAACTTCTTCAAAATTATCTGAAAACCACCTCAAAAGCTGCCCGAGAACAAACGAACAATCAATCAATACATATATATATACACATATTTATCTTACTTTTCAACTTCAGGCCAGTATGTTCTTTTTCAAAAAGAACAAATGGGATTTTCTTATCATACCGAACACCCGGATTTCATAGTCTGAAGTGTCACTCCACTTTAGTAGAAAGAGTACTTGAGGAGTAAGCAGAAATCATAGCAGGAGCTGATGGAGGAACCACTCACGTTATCATGGGAGAAGACTACAGAGATCTTGTAGTTTGACCTTGCCCAGCCTGGTCAGACATGCTTACAGCACACTTTCTACTTCCTCCCTTTAAATGTCTCAAGTACTGAAACTTGTAGTACTTCCTTTGGCTTAAGGTCCTCCAACATGCTTGCGATACGTTTTTAAAGTAATAGTGTCATATCAACTATATCCACACAATAAATTACCAGGAGAGTCCTGCCCCCAAATTGGAGCCATGAGTTGAACAGGTACAAGACACATACTTAGAACACAGATCTGGCCCAATAATTTGTAAGCTTCCACCAGGACTTTCATAAGATCTACCTTTGTGAATAAGCAGCATGGTGGGAAGAGACCAGGAGTAAAAATTAGGAGACCCGAGTTGAAGTTCCAAATCTGTGTGTGACTAACTAGTTCTAGTTACACAGGGTTATGTTGCTTACTATCGCTGAGCCTGAACTTCATTTGTGTAAATGTGGGTGTTAGAATATGCGATGATTAAAGTTTTCTTGGGGTACGGAGGTGGAAGGACTCCTACAGTGTTGGGAGACTACAGAGAGAGTAGTGGGCGTGCCCTGAGCCCTTCACCCTTTGAGGCCGAGAACGGGTGGGGGCCAGGGGGCCTGGCAGGATGCTGGCCAAGAGATAGCAGGCGCTAGAGGCTGCTGTACTCACAGCAGGAGGGCCGCCGTGGCAATGGGCTGGGGCATCTTCTAAGGTCAGGCAATTCAGAAATTAGGAGCCATTTGTATCAGATTACAGCAATGCTCAAAAATCAGATCACATCAAAGCACAAGAAAGGACCCTGAGAAGTCCATTAGAGCTACAAATTAGCTACCCTCTTTCAGGCAGAGACACCTTTAAATACCAAATCAGACAAAGAAGGTACATATTATCTTTTAAAATAATTCCTAATGGAAACCATTATGGTTCTTATCAGCAATTCTGTGTCCATATACACATGTAATATGTTCTGAAGTTCTTCTACAGTTCTGCTTGATATATTCGATTTTGAAACTGTTTACCTATACCCTAAAGAAGATGAACAACTTGACCAAAGCCTCCCCATCTATACTATGAGCATCACTCCCAAGGGTGTACTATTTATATTTAGCAGTTTCTAGCAGACTCAAATCAACATCACATCCTTTGTTGTAGTCAACTGAGGAATTATCACTCTTGCATCACCTTAACTATTCTTAATAACATTCCAGGAGGGGCGCCTGGATGGCGCAGTCGGTTAAGCGTCCGACTTCAGCCAGGTCACGATCTCGCGGTCCGTGAGTTCGAACCCCGCGTCGGGCTCTGGGCTGATGGCTCAGAGCCTGGAGCCTGTTTCCGATTCTGTGTCTCCCTCTCTCTCTGCCCCTCCCCCGTTCATGCTCTGTCTCTCTCTGTCCCAAAAATAAATAAATGTTGAAAAAAAAAATTAAAAAAAAATAAATAAATAACATTCCAGGATTCAGAACAGAAAAGAAGGCTTTAAAAAGGGAGCTGAAATACTGGACTTATTCCCACCAAACTGTAGGGAAAGTTTAGCCCGTGTCCCCATATTACTTAGAATTCCTATACTTGACCAGTGTCTTAGTTCATTCAGGCACCTATAACAAACACCACAGACTAGGTGGCTATCAACAACAGAAATTTCTTCTCATACCCCTGGAGACTGGTAATTCAAGATGAGGGTACTGGCATGGCCAGGTCCTGGTGAAAGCCCTCTTCCAGGGTGCAGATGACTATGTTTTTGCCATTTCTTTACATGGTAGAAGTTACAGATCTTAGGGCACCTGGCTGGCTCAGTTGGTTAAGCATCCAACTCTTGATTTTTTTTTTTTTTTTTTTTTTTTTTTGGGCTCAGGTCATGATCTCACAGTTTGTGAGATCGAGCCCCACGTCAGAAACTTTGGGGTAGGGTCCAGGAATCTGCATTGTAACAAGCCCTCCAGGTGACTGTGACACACACTATAGTTTGAGAACCACCGCTCCACAGGATTAAGTCGAAACTTCTTAGGATAGCTTACAAGCTTCTTTAGCATTGGCTCCTGTCTTCCTATCAAGCCTTGTCTCTTCGTTACATGCCAAGCACCAGCACAGTATCTCCCTTGACATGGCTTATACACAGGAGGCCATTCCACAACTGTCTTCTTTGTGGACATGTGGTACCATCTACCCACAGCCACCTGACAAGCCCAGAAGGAAATGAGAGCCACTCAATTGTTCCAACTCAACTCTGCTACTCTAAAGAAAAAGTCTTTCTGGACCACCTGTCCCAGGTAGAGCGGACTGTTCTGCACATCTGTGCCACGACTAAACCCTGAACATGCAACGCTCACTGCATTTATCGAATGGGACTCTAAGTTTGTATGTGTGTCTACCTGTCTCCTTGTTAGACTATGATCTCCTTGAGGTCAGAGACAGTTTTTTTCATTGCACAGCTGTACCTAACACATAATGGCATTCAAAACACAGTTTGTTGAATGACTCAAGACCTACCTCTGGTGATTAAGACTTCCTTCAGAGTATATCCTTCTCTACTGATAAAAACTCAGGAGTTGTCTCACCTACCCAGAATCAGGGGAAGTGGGGTTGTGATCAGAGAAGAGAAATTCAAGATAAAATATAAAGATAAGTAGGAGCTACCTAGACAGAGTGAGATTGAAAGTAGGGTAGCATTCCAAGAAGAATCAGCAAAACAGGCAAAGAATATGAGGCAGGATGAATCACGGTGAGTTGAGGAAATAGAAACATTAGTGTGGCTAGACTACAACAAGAGGGAGTAGAACAGCAAGACATAAGGCTGAAAACAGTAACAGGGACCAGAGCAAGCAGGACCTTGTAGATTTCACGTCTAAGAACAATGAAAAGACAATGAAGGGTTTTAAGCATGGAGGTGACATGAGGATATCTGCATGTTTTTTTAATCATATGACGTCAGTATGAAAAATATTTCAAATAGGGGCAGGCGTAGATATAAGGAGACCAATTAAGCTATTACCATAGCTCAAGAGAGACTAGTGGTGGAAGATGGTGGTTTAGAGAAAGAGAACAAAGTTGAGATATATTGTGAAGGTCAAACTTTGTGATGATAATGGACTAGTCATTGTATACGATGAAGAAGGAATGAACAAAGATGACTTCTAGGTTTATGACATATGGACGGGTGATGATATCATTCACTGAGACTAAGAAACTAAGAGGATGACCAGTTATGTGGTACTTTGATTTGCACATTTTTTAAAAAAAAATTTTAATGTTTATTTTTTTGAGACAGAGAGTGTGAGTGGGTAAGGGGCAGAGAGAGGAAGACACAGAATCTGAAGCAGGCTCCAGGCTCTGAGCTGCCAGCAGAGAGCCCGATGTGGGGCTCAAACCCATGAACTGTGAGATCATGACCTCAGCAAAGTTGGGTGCTTAACTGACTGAGCCACCCAGGCACCCCTGATTTGCACATTTTCATTTGGAAATGCCTTTAAGATACTCAAATAAAAATACTGAGTAAGCAGTAGTAAGTAGAGCAGAGAGGTTCTGTAGATGGAAATTTGGAGATTTATCAGCATATAGATAAAGGAAAAGAGAAGACCAGCCTGGGAATGGGTATAGGCAGTGCTACCCAGCAGAACTTCTGTGGTGATGGGGGCACCTGGGTGGCTCAGTTGGTTAAGCATCCAACTCTTGATTTTAGCTCAGGTCATGATCTTGATTTGTAAGTTCGAGCCCCACACCGGGCTCCACACTAACACTGCACAGCCTGCTTGCACGCTCTCTCTCTTTCAAAATAAATAATAAACTCAAAAAAAAAAAAAAAAAAGAAAAAGAACTTGTGTGGTGATGGAAATGTTCGTTCTGTACTATCCAATATGGTAGCCACAGATGGTTACTGAACACTTGCTTTTTTTTTTTTTTTTTAAATTTACATCCAAGTTAGTTAGCATATAGTGCAACAATGACTTCAGAGGTTACTGAACACTTGAAATGTGGCTTGCATGACTGAAGAACTGGGTTTTAAATCTGGATTTACCTTTAATTTAAACTTGAATAACCATATATGGCTAATAGCTCTTATATTGGACCACACAGGTATAAAATGAGAGGGTTAGAAACAAACACTGAGGAACTCCAACAATGTCAAATGCACCAAACGGTCAAAGAAAATGAAGACTGAAAAAAAGTTCACTGAAGTTAGCTAGCTGAACTCAGCTAAACTTCCCAAATTCCATGACCAACAAGCAGTTGAGGTTATTAGTGGGTAAGATTTAGGCTTTAGTAAATCAATACATTTGGCCAGGATCAATGATAAAATAAGGTCAGAGGTAAGAAAATTTTGTGAGTAAACTAAACCTTCTGAGACTAATTGTTTCAAATTGTTCCGTATCTGTAAGTTTTCTCTAAGACCCTTTTCCCTAATTATACCTAATATAATTTTCGTATCCACCAGACAAGGAGATGAGTTCCATAATATAATTTTTTTTTAATTTCTAGGACTTATTTTCCCTAGAATCGTATCAGCAATTAAACTGCTGAAGCACTGTTAAGATGCTAAAAATTATTTGATACCTTACTTCTTGAAAATATAAAAATCTCCCCCCAAAAGAGGCATCAAAAATCAAATTAAAATTTCTACCTCATTAAGGAGAGTAATTTGCTCCTCATTTATGATACACTAATCTACAGTGAATCTAAAACACATGCAGAAGTTTATGTGGATTGGCTGGAGCTTGCTGAAGCCTCAAAAGCCTTATTTTGAACCTTCCTGAATATACAAAGCAAAGCGGTCCCCAGGCCTTCCTCTGTCATCCTGAGTTAGCTGATTGGCTACTTAAGGTTTCAGAGGGCACATAATCAGGTAATTTCTCCCAGCCTGTTATACAGCAATTTTTTCCTTAAATCTTCAAAGTATTTTTGCAATTGCAAAACATTTCTTAATTGTCAATGATTGTGACTGAAAAAGACTTGCCAGAAATAGCTTTATATGGAACAACAAAACTACATTTATAGTACATATATATAGTATATATATAGTGATATATATGTGTATACATTCATAAATACATAAATACATATATACATTCATAAATAAAGTTCCCATCTCTAAGTTGAATCCTAAGTATTCTTAGGATCTTCTATCTGTGCATTCTTTTTTTTAAATTCTTCACTTTCCCACCCACAAAAGTAACGTGGCAAGAAGGAGAAACAGCATTGGGAATGAAAGTGCTTACAACTGCACACACAACCTGGTGCCACTGCTACATGGTCACTGTGAGATATAAAATGAGCACAGGCTGATTTTCCAAATTTAAGAAAACAGTGTAGACAGGTGGGGCTTAAGTCAAAAGCTTCACATAAAGACTGAGGTTTTCCCCTGATTCTTTGTCTGAGAGTATTTTTACTAGATCACACTATCCCTAAAATGCAAAGATCTCTAAAAACGACTCAACAATTATGTTTTGGGGAGACTTCTAACGCTAAAACTTTAACTTTCCTTAACGATTTTTACAGGGAAGAAAATAAACACACAAATTTATTTGAAATACATTAAAGATCAAGTTGAGAAATGATATCATTACTATCTGGAACCAGTTTTTAAAGTAACCTTTTATCTGCCAGCCACATATCAAAACTCCAAATCTTACAGACAAAAAAGAACTACTTCTGGGGCACCTGGGTGGCTCAGTTAAGCATCCAACTTTGGTTCAGATCATGAACTCGCAGTTTGTGAGTTCAGGCCCCATGTCAGGTTCTGTGCTGACAGCTCAGAGCCTGGAGCCTGCTTCGCTTTCTGTGTCTCCCTCTCTTCCTGCCCCTCCCTAGCTCACGCTGTCTCCCTTTCTCTCAAAAAAAAAAAAAAACCCAAACGTTAAAAAAATTTTTAAAAATTACTTTCTATAAGACTCAATATGTTACTGATTAAAGAAAAAGTAAGGACAATGGGGATGCTAAATTTGCTCTTCCTTTTTCATTAAAAAAAAAAAGTGCACTTAAATTACAGCAACCTAATTCTTTAAAATGGAAGCCACCTACATAATGAATTTAAACAGTGAGACAGCAGATGATATTATAAATTCGGAGAAGTCACTTCAGACTGGTATACGCTATTCTCCTCCAATAATGGAGAACACCGCATCGGCTCTGCAAGGATACTTGACTTGGAGACAGGATAAACAGGAGACTATTAACTATCATCTCTATACTGGTAACAGGCAAATATGTCTCTACAGGGCTGCACTCTTTCTCCACAGTGTGAATCCCAGCTTATAAATGCCGAACAGTTACTTTTCTATCCTGCTATCCCTGCAAATCCAAAACGCCCGAGACCAGTCCCTCATACACATTCCCTGACTCTTTCAGTATCTTCACTGAGAAACCCTGTATAATCGTCGAGAGCACCCAACCTCAAGACTGAAAGAAAGGAGTCCTAGAGACATAAAAGGACACGTCCAGGTTTCATTAGGAAGCTAGCAAGAGAAGCTCACTTGAACAAGCTCTCCTAACTACTGCCCTAGTCCTGTCCTCTGCCCTAAACTTCACCTCACCAACCTGAAGCAAAGGGACAGAAGCAGGTGCAGACTACAAGTTAGGGTCTTTAACTTCTCCAGATAACCATTTCCTCATGGGAAAAGTCAGCAGGCTGTGCCAGCACAATAACTTCCCATCATCTGATTCTTGCTCATATCCAACCAGTCACCAAGTAGGCTATTTTCCTTCCATAGTCTTCCTTATCAATCCCTTCCTTGCACTACCATTATCCAGGTCCTAGACTGGAATACTTCATTCCCAGACATTGCCTCACCCTGCTCGTCGGAATACTCCAAAAATACTTCTGAAAGATTTTATAACTAATCGGCTTTCATTTTTCTATTTCCAGCTATATGTGACTGTGCACTATATGGTTCCTCTAACCTTGTCAGAGCTACAATGACCAGTGACACTACACTGACATGCTTTATTATAAAAATAGGAACATAAATAGACTTGAATCATTAACCATGTCATCAACCATAACCTGAATATAATTAGGGAGAACATTTTTATTTATTTTATCAAAACTGAATTTTTATAAGATTTTTTAAATCTATTAACTCAAATAACTTATCAAAATATTCAACACCTTTTTTTAGTGGAATCATTCAATAAAAATACAATGTAAATATTCTATCAAAACCTTCTAGTGATATACAGGCTAAAGTGGAAAGTTGATTATAAAAATCTTTGTGTTGGTCACAGTCACTTCCTCACATTTACACGCTTCCTGTGGCTCCATAAAGTGTCTGCGTTTGCTTTGTGAAGCAAAACCAAAGTTGCCTCTCTCCACAAAGTTCTCTAGCACACATTCTGTCCTCTGGAGTCCAACATGAAATGAAGGCTCCTGGCATGGAGATGGCTTGTCCCAAATTCTAAGCCTAAGGGTTGTTTCAAGCTAGTTGTGCATACACAAGAAGCAGAGTCCTAGACTTTGAGAAAGGAAGAGATTCTCTGGCTTAAAGCCAAACCAAACAGGGGCGCCTGGGTGGCGCAGTCGGTTAAGCGTCCGACTTCAGCCAGGTCACGATCTCGCGGTCCGTGAGTTCGAGCCCCGCGTCAGGATCTGGGCTGATGGCTCAGAGCCTGGAGCCTGTTTCCAATTCTGTGTCTCCCTCTCTCTCTGCCCCTCCCCCGTTCATGCTCTGTCTCTCTCTGTCCCAAAAATAAATAAACGTTGAAAAAAAAAATTAATCCTTGATTTAAAAGCCAAATCAAACAAACCACAACTATCCAATGAGAATTTTGAATAAATTTAAAACCAGTGACAATAATCACTGCTAATCAGTGACCTCAGAGAGGTAAACCAGTCTCCGGGGTTTTCTGTCCCAAGGGAAAACAGCTCCATGGCCCCAAGTGAGCTCGGCTTGCTTGCCTTCTCCCCAGCGCTTGAATAGAAGGAGACATTTCTGAGAGCAAGACAGTTCTGAGGGCAGCTTAGATGGAAAATGAGGCATGAAAGGAAGAAGTGTCGTGGAGAATGGCTAGTAACATAACTGTATTCTCTGTGTTCCCGCTCCCACCCTCAGATTCATGAATACTAACCCCCAGTACCTCAGAGTGACCATATTTGGAGATAGGGTCTTTACAGTGGTGATTAAGTTAAAATGGGGCCATTAGGGTGGGCCCTCATCCAATACGAGTAGTGTCCTTGCAAGAACAGGAAATTTAGGGGCGCCTGGGTGGCTCAGTCGGTTAAGCATCCGACTTCAGCCAGGTCATGATCTCGCGGCCCGTGAGTTCGAGCCCCGCGTCGGGCTCTGGGCTGATGGCTCAGAGCCTGGAGCCTGTTTCCGATTCTGTGTCTCCCTCTCTCTCTGCCCCTCCCCCGTTCATGCTCTGTCTCTCTCCGTCCCAAAATAAATAAACGTTGAAAAAAAAAAATTTTTTTTAAAAAGAACAGGAAATTTAGACAAAGACCTGAGCAGAGGGAAGACGATATGAAGGCACAGAGAGAAGATGGCCAACTACAAGCCAAGAGGAGAAGCTAAAAACAGACCCCTCCCTCACAGTCCTCAGAAGGGACCACCCTGCCAACACCTCGGACACCTTGACCTCAGACTTCCAGGCTCCAGAACAGTGTGAAAATAAAGTTCTGTTGTCAAAGCCATGCAGTCTGTGCTACTTTGCAACGGCCCTAGTAAACTAATAGAACACCCCAGAATAAGGAAGGGATCTCGCTGACTAGACTCACGTATCAACGAGGAACACTGAGGAAAGATAACGGTGGCAACTAGAATTCCCTCTCTACTATCCTCTTAAAAATAACTGTCTGAAATGAAGCCTCTTCTCTGCAGGAACAGTAAGAAAAAAGGAGAGGAACAGAGCCCACAGCCTCGTGGGGATCAATCAGATCACACCTCCTTTGCTCAAAAAAAGACTTCCTTCCTCTTGCCGACTAAAAGCCAAAGTCCCAGCAGTACCAGTAAGGTCCTTCGGAATGGGGTCCAGTGCCACCTCTCCCATCTCGTGTCTGGCTTCTCTCCCCCAGTTCACCCCTTTCCAGCCACACAGGTGACTCAAGCAAGCCCCACATGCTTCTGCCTCAGAGTTTTGCTTCTGTCCTTCCCCAGATACCCTCAGGCCCCCAGGTCTTTGCTCCCAGGTCACCAAGTGGGGGAGGTCTTCCCAGATGACCCATCTGAATGCAAATCTACCTCCCCCTCCAGCTGAGCCAGACCTCCCTGCCACACACCCCCTCTCACAGCTTTTTCTCCAAGGCACACACCACATCTAAAATACTGCTTACTTGGGTGCCTGGGTTGACTCAGTCAGCTAAGCATCCGACACTTGATTTCTGCTCAGGTCATGATCTCCCGATTCATGAGATCAAGCCCCACATCGGGCTCTGTACTAACAGTGGGGAGCCTGCTTGAGATGCTCTCTCCCTCTCTCTCTCCCCTACTAGCTTGCATATTCACTGTCTCTCCCTCTTAAACAAATAAACTTTACAAATAAAATGCTGCTTATTTGATTTGCTCATTTTCTGATTGCCTCCCAGCTTCATTTAAGAGCTTAATGCAGAGATTTTGTTTTTCCCCACTACCGTATCATCATCACCCAGTTGGTGTTCAGTAACATTTTTTGAATGAACAAATTTGTACAATCTTCCTTGCTGGGCAGAGAGATTAAGAATCTGTGCCTCTTCCTAGTCTGTCCCTTCATCTCGTTTTTACCTAGCTCCTATCTCGGCCAGTGACTCACACACAAGGAAAAGTCCCCAGGCCAAGCTTCCTGTTGCCTCTGTAGGCACACGTTGTAAGACTCTGGCCCAACTCTTCCTTCAACACTCTGCTTCCTGATGGGACTCGAGCGGGCCTGGAGCTTTTCATGGCAAGGCTAGCCTAACAAGGTGTTTGCTGCCTCTTAGCTATGGATCAAGACTTGCACTCTAGACAGTGACAGGTCTCTGAGAGGAGGATATCTATGAGGGGGATATGCTAGCCCCAGGCCAAGGAGAAGGGAGTTGAAAGCCAGCTTCACACCTTAATTATTCCTCACTATCATGCCTAGGTAAAAATCTCTTCATTTGAAGGGAAACAAATGGGAAAAACATAGAACTTTTTTTTTTCTTTTTAAACCCAGAAGGAGGAAAGAATACACGAATACAAGTTAAGATACAAATCTTTTTTTTTTTTTAATTTTTTTTTCAACGTTTATTTATTTTTGGGACAGAGAGAGACAGAGCATGAACGGGGTAGGGGCAGAGAGAGAGGGAGACACAGAATCGGAAACAGGCTCCAGGCTCCGAGCCATCAGCCCAGAGCCTGACGCGGGGCTCGAACTCATGGACCGCGAGATCGTGACCTGGCTGAAGTCGGACGCTTAACCGACTGCACCACCCAGGCGCCCCTAAGATACAAATCTTAACTAAAGAAAAAGGTTAAGGAAATTACAAAATATCAACTCACTGGAGTCATTTAAATAACTACTAAGATTACGTTTCAAATTAGAAATATTAACGAATATTTAGATTAAACTTTAATGAGAAAAAAGTCATGAAATCATGCTTACTTTCAAAACAGAACAGAAGCACTATATACCCAACGATTTCAGTCTGAAAAATTAGGACTACGGATGAAGAAAGTTTAAAGAAACACAGAAATACAAAGGTTCTTGTTAGCATGAAATTATACTTACTTTCTCTAATGCTGCTGTTATACTAATAAATTGGAAATATTTAAATGTGAGCCAGAAAAATGCTCACACTTGCTAACATTCTGACAGGAGAGAAGACTGGGGGAGTTCCAGAACCAGCAAAATGTAGAGCTGAAGAAAACAAACAGTTCTTACCCTTGTGCCTCTTCAGCTGGGGAAAGCTGCTAATTGTAGTTGCTTGGATTATTTCCACTACAATTTGATACCTGATATTTAAAAAGAGAGAAAAAGAAAAGATTGAATAGGAAGAAACTACTATTTTCAGAGATCCTTTTAGACTGTATTTTGTACTCATCAAATAAAACACAGGAGCGGTGAATCCTGCCCAGATGTGATTAAGCACTTACAACAGGCCAGGTGCTGAGACCTTCATGTAAACTCATGAACTCGCCCCGCAACTTCATTCCCGATACCAGAAGCATCACCACCCGCCTCCTCTCTGAAGACAGAAACTTTGCGATTGTACTCAACTCCTTCTCTTTCACCCACCACCACTACCCACCTCTCCCTACGTGGTAACTGTAGCCTATGGACTCTACCTTCTGAACCTGACCTATCCAATAATGTGGCCCTGAGCCACAGGTGGCCAACTCATTAAAATTTTAGTTCCTCAGCTGCACGACCCCATTTGAAGCGCTCAGTAGCCAAATGCACCTCACAGACCATACTGAACAGCACAAATAGAACATTTTCAGCCTTGCAGAAAGTTCTATTGGACGGTACTGTCTGACATACTTCTCAAAGCCATCCTCTCACGTCCAGTTCCACTCCCACTCCCTTAGTGATTTCCCTCATTACTTCTCACTTAGAAGACCATTCCCGACCAACAGAATCAGAGTATCTGCTGTGGGTCCATGACATCAGTATTGTTTGAGCTCCCCAGGGAACTCTCATGCACGGAAAGAGTTAGGAACCACTGGAATAGATTATTCCACTATTATTCCACCAGGTTTACGTATGTGTAACTGAAAACCCCTCTGAGTCAGGAAAAATAAAAGTTCACACTGTTAAGTGCTGGATTTAACCCTAGAGTTGTGGCTATTTTGAGCACACGCAGCTGGCCTTTATGAACCCAAGTTCTTAAGAGCTATACAATGGTTACCAAGTACTGCCCTAATCAAAAGCCTCTAGCCTGAGTGTTCCTTAGCCCTTGATTATATTGATGAAGAGTCTGCCCATAACAAAGCCACTTAACATTAATTCTCACTCTGAACATGAACTTTGCAGCATCCAAAGATTTAATGCCACATTTGGCTGGCTTCATACATCCTTTGGCTCTTCAACTAAAATCCAGATGACAGACATAAATTCATCATATCATAGCTATTCACGGACTCCTCACAAATTCACATCTTTTTATTCCTTCACCTGTATGATAAAAATATCGGTGCTTGCTTTTCCCCACCTCAAAGGAGAGGCTGTTAGGAGCACTGTCAGCATGTCACTGGAGTGTGGCCACCACTGGAGACTGTGGCCACCACTGCTGGTTGCCAGCATTCTTCCTCTTTTTCTTCTTCACTAACCAGTTTTATCAGGGAAAGCAAGGCACCCAGCTAAAAATACTAACCTTCTCCCTAGCATTTAGGAATGGCCACTGGATACACAGCTGGCCGTTGAACAACATGGAGGTTAGAGGTGCTAATGCCTCAAGCACTTGAAAATCCACATATAACTTTTGATTCCTCAAAAACTTAACCAGTAATGCCTACTGTGGACGAGAAGCCTTACTAATGCCATAAGCAGTTAACACATATACTGTATTATATACTGGATGGATTATATACTGGATGTATTTTTTTCTTTTTTAAAGATTTTATTTTTTTTTTTCATGTTTATTTTTGAGAGAGACAGAGCGTGAGTGGGGGAGGGCAGAGAGAGAGAGAGGGAGACACAGAATCTGAAGCAGGCTCCAGGCTCTGAGCTGTCAGCACAGAGCCCAATGCGGGGCTCAAACCCATGAATGGTGAGATCATGACCTGAGCTGAAGTTGGATGCTTAATCGACTGAGCCACCCAGGCGCCCCTACTGTATTCTTATAATAAAGCTAAAAAAAAAAAAAAAAAAAGAAAGAAAACGTTAAGAAAATACGTTTACAATATTGTTCTGCATTAATCAAAACCCCGAACCGTTCAGACCAGTGTCGCTCAAGGGTCAACTGTAGCTCTAACTTACGAAATAACAGAAGTTGCTGAGTGGGGATTCCAGGGAAGCTTTTGAAAGGGACAGGCTCCACAGAAAAGCCCTTTCCATCTTTCATCTTTGCCCTCCCTCCGTTTTCCTGCATTAAACAAGGACGCAGCTGGATGAAGGCACAGCAGCCACGAGGATGAAAGCCACAGGCAAAGCTGGTGACATTAAGACAGGACTTTGGATCTCCAATGACATCACCCAGCCATAACAGCCCCCAGACTACTCATCCTAGGATATCTTGTTACATGAGGAAAATCAATCCCTAACTCGTTTAAGTCACTGTAAGTCAACTTGTCTCATGGCCAAATGCCATCCCAACTGATAGAGAGCTCCCTGAAGACCCCATACGTAAAGCACGGCTAAATGCACACTCACCAATGTTTTCCAAATGGGAGCCTGGGTAGGAAATTAATGATCAATAAAGACTTCTAATGAAATTGCCTTCATTCCTCCAAATAATGTTAAAGCACAACAATAGCTCCTTATGTGCTTTTTCCCTCAAGTTACTGAATGGATGAGGAAACAGCTTTTAAGAAGCATACGCAAACCTGGAATCATCAAAGTTTAACTCTCCCTGAGTCTTAAATTTAACCTCGGAATTAGGTTCTACGACTGGAAAGCACTGACTTTTCACTCAAGTGCAGCACGTTTCCCCAAACTCATCCTCGTGTGTTGCTATCCGGGTGACCTGCAAATAGACAGCTGTCCTTTCACACAGCAGTCCTAATCTCACAAACTTGTCGTAAGGAAATATTTTGACAGAAACAAAAAAAATCATATACATGCTTATTATAGCAACTTCTACAAAGAAAAGAGATAATCTATGGGCTCAATAGGCCTATGTTGTAGCCACACGGGAATGAACAGCACCAATATGGTCCCTGCTTTCAGGAAGCTCTGGGGATGGATCACACCAAGGGGAAAAACTTCAGTCAATAGTAGGAATAATTTTAAAAACCACATGAAAATAGATTTTAACGACACTCTAATTCTAAAATGCAAAATGGTATGTACATTCATGATTTCAGGTGTGTAAATATGTGGTATATGAACCAGGGCTATAATCCAAAAGAGAAATAAAGGAAAATGCAGGGCAATTGGTAGTATTACAAGTCATCTTAAGACATTTTCTAAACTGCTTCTCTATCTCTATTTATTGACCTATTTACATGCCTGCCTACCTAACTCAGCCTGTCCAAACTAAACTTACCTTCGGTACACTTTCTTCACCTCTCCATTCCTGCACGAGCATCTATCCTTCCAGCCTCAAAATCTTATCTATCTTACCTCTCTTCCCGAACAGTAAACATCAGTCTCAAAGCTCTACTGACTTGTCCTCTGATTCTTCAAACAAGCTCCTTTCTTTTTCTTCCATTTGTCACCACCCTGTCTCAGGCCTTTTCACCTGTGGGTCACTGCACAAACTAGTCTAATTGTCCTCTTGACTTCAATCCTTTCTCCCATCCAAACCATCTTGAGCACCCCCTGTCAAAACATTCCTAAAAGACCACTCATCTCCTCCCTCCCCTGCTCAACACCTCCAGTGACCTCCCCTCAGTGATAACTGTACATTCCAGCCCGCATTCGCTCTCCACCTTGGCACCGGCTCTCTCATCCAACCCAGCTTCTTTTCCGCCTCCATAGAAACCTAGACTCAACCAAGGCAGTTTCTTTTTTTCCTCCCCAAGTTTTTATTTAAATTCTAGTTAGCTAACACGGAGTGTAATATTAGTTTCAGGTGTAGAATTTAGGGCATCACCATTTACATGCAATACTCAGTGCTCATCACAGGTGCCCTCCTTAATCCCCATGGCCTATCCCACCACCACCCCCCACCTCTCCTCCAGTAACCATCCGTTTGTTTTCTATAGGTAAGAGTCTATCTCTTGGTTTGCCTCTCTTTTTAACCCCTATGTTCATTTGTTTCTTAAATTCCACACATAAGTGAAATTATATGGTGTTTGTCTCTCCCTGACTTATTTCACTTAGCCTAATAGTCTCTAGCTCCACACATGTCATTGAAAATGGCAAGATGTCGTTCTTTTTGATGGCTGAGTGATATTCCATTGTATGTATTTGCCACATCTGCTTTATCCATCAGTCAGTGGACATTTGGGCTCTTTCCGTAATTTGACTATTGTTGTTAATGCCACTGGAAACATCGGGGTGCACGTACCCCTTCAAATCTGCATCTTTGTATCCTTTGGGGAAATAACTATTAGTGCAACTACCAGATCACAGGGTGGTCCTATTTTTAACTGTTTGAGGGACCTCCATACCGTTTCTGAGAGTGGCTGCACCAGTTTGCGTTCCAACCAACAGTGTGAGAGGCTTCTCCTTTCTCTGAATCCTCACCAACACCTGTTGTTTCCTGAGTTGCTAACTTTAGCCATTCAGCCAGAACCACACTGACTTTCCAGGCTTTCGCTCATGCTGTTTCCTTCTAGAAACAATCTCCTTACTTGTCCACTTAACTAGATCTTACACACAATGCTACTTCCTTCTAGTTCACGTTAATATTTCTCTTCTCTGAAATACTAGATTACTTCTGCTCTATCATAGTTCCTATTTGCCTACTAGTTTATATTGCTATTTGAAAGAGTCACATTTCTACAAAGAGTGCTATGAACTTAAGAAATGGTACGTCCAGTCCTTTCAGGGCCTAACACCTCTCTGAGAAATAACACACCTGAGCCTAAAATAAAATTGCAGCTTTGTCTATAAGAAAGATATGCTACCTTTTTTCTCCCCAACTAAATAAATCATGAGCCTCTTGAAGACAGGGATTGTGTCTTGTATTCCCCAATATGACCTAGCTTGGCACTAAACACAGGACAGGCACTCAGTGAATATTAATGAGTACTACGGACTGAATGTTTTGTTCCTCCAAAATCCATACTTTGTTGCCTAATCCCCCCCAACGTGATGGTATTTGGAGGCGGGGACTTTTGGAAGGGGATTAGCCCTTGTGAGTGGTGCTCTCATAAAGGAGATGTGTGCCTATAATTAAAACAGACCCCAGAGAGCTCTTTCCATTTTGTGAGGTTACAATGAGAAGAAGGCCCTCTATAAATCAGGAAGTCGGCCCTCACCAGACACCCAATATCCGGCCCCTCGATCTTGGACTTCCCAGCCTCCAGAGCTATGAGAAATGTCTGTTGTTTAAGCCACCCAGCCTGTGGTATTTTTTGTTACAGCAGCCCAAACTAAGACAAGAAGCTAAATTAATATGCGTTAACATCTGTAAAACTAAACAGGTACAAATAATATTCTGAACAATCTGTTCTCTTGATATTCTTGTGATTCATGCTCTGGAACAAATGAGTCATCAATGGTACTGAAGAAATACGTGCTATTTGAGTGAAGAGTTAAATTTCTTAAATGAATCCATAAAATTATGTAATACCAGCTAACATTTATAGATTCCTCTCATCAGGTACCAGGTACCTGTTTAGATATCTTATCTCATTTAATCCTCCTAATAGGTATTGTAATTATCCCCACATTAGAGAGGAAGAATTTGTTCAGGTGGATTAAGAAATCTATTCAAGGTCTCATTGTTTTTATGTACTAGAGCCAAAATTATAACCTGGGGTGCTGCCTGATTCCAAAGCTCATGTTCTTAACCATTTCCTGCTACCCTAAAATTCAATGTGGGTTCATGTTTATTCATCTCAGTCCTTTCCAAGGATAAAAGCATGGTCAATGCCAGGTCATCTTTGCAGCCTCACTGCCTTCTATATCCCTCGTGGATACCGTTTTCCTGCCAAACCAGACCACATATAATACCCTAACATATTCGGCTCTTTCCTGACTCCCAGCCTTTGCTCTGTTTCTTCTCCCTCTTCTCCGCTCACCTCTCTCCGTTATCTGCTGAAATCCTCTTTGTTCCAAAACAGTCAGTTCATAGCATTCCTCTCTGAAGCTCTCCAATTCCTATCCTCTATGGCATAAGCCTCCTACCCACTCTTTAGCACTTTGCACTCCACTTCCGGTCTTAATACCTTGCTTCACATTTAGTGATTTGTATCCACGTGGGTCTCCTATGCCGGACTACTAACACCTTGATGGCAGGGGAATAAATCCAAGGATGCAGAACCAATTCATCTTTATATACACCAAACCCTCCTCACACATAACAGGCATTTGAAGATGGATTATTGAGGGGCGCCTGGGTGGCTCAGTCAGTTAAGCCTCCCAACTTCAGCTCATGTCATAATCTCGTGGTTCAAGAGTTCGAGCCCCGTGTCCAGCTCTGTGTTCCCTCTCTCTCTCTGCCCCCGCCCTCCTCGTGCTCAGTCTCTCTCTCAAAAATAAAGACATTTTTAAAAAATGAAGATGATTACTGAATTTGTAAAATTCACCCTCACTTGATACCAAAAGATGAAGTGGGAAATGAGTGACTTTCATTCTCAACAAAAGCACACACTATATACAGTTGACCTTTGAGCAACATTTTAAGTATGTGGGTCTGCTTATAGGCAGGGTTTTCTCAAAAGAGTACAGTACTACAAATGTATTTTCTTTTCCTTATATTTTCTTTTTTGCTTGTTTATTTATTTTGAAAGAGAGAGAGAGAGAATGAGCAGGGGAAGGGCAGAGACTGAGGACAGAAGATCCGAAGCAGGCTCTGCGCGGACAGCGGAGAGCCCAATGTGGGGCTCGAACTCACAAACCGTGAAATCATGATCTGAGTTGAAGTTGGACACAACCAACTGAGCCACCGAGGTGCCCCACATTTCCTTATATCATCTTAACATTTTTTCTCTAGCTTATTGTAAGAATACAGTATGTGATACTCAGAACATACAACATACGTGTTGACTGAGTGTACATGCTACCAGTAAGGCTGCCAGAGTCAACAGCATATTAGTCATTCAATTTGGGGGGAGCCCAAAGTTATATGCAGATTTTTGACTGCACGGAGGGTTGGCATCCCGACCCTATGTTTTTCAAGGGTCAATGTATATCCAAATGCTGGCTATCCCTCATGGCACAGGCTTCCTAGTCTGGAAGCCAGCTCTTCAGGGATAGTTAGCATTCACTCGGCTTTCTTCATCCAGAGGAGCACACGGCCTTGTTGGTGCCAAGTTTAGTTCAAGAATCTGGAGGACCGATATTTGTGAACATTCTCTTGATCAGCAATGCAGAGCTATAATATGTGTTTTTCCAAAACAATACTGTGAATGCCAATATTAAGAGCAAGCCACTAATAAGATTTGGCTCTTTCCCAACTATGGCAAGATCTTACTTCCAGTATCTCTTGTCCCAAAGACAAGGAAAAAGTCACATGACGACAGCTATCCCCTGCCCAAGTTATGACCTCACTTCTCTTTAGTTTTCATGGGGGGGGGGGGAGAGGCACAGGGGGAGAGAGAGAGAGAGAGAGAGAGAGAGAGAGAGAGAGAGAGAGAGAGAGAATGAGAATCACAAGCAGACTCCACACTGTCAGCGCAGAACCTGACATGAGGCTCTATCTCATCACCGTGAGATCATGACCTGAGACAAAATCAGGAGGCGGAAGCTTGGACAACTGAACCACCCAAACATGCCACCTCTCTTTAATCTTGAACACTTAGCTACAGTAGTGAAGACTCAGAACAGGTTTTTTTCTTCAGTTCTTCCCACCATCTCAAACTGACCTAAAATGCTACAAAATCCGTCCTCAAAATAACCACCTTAGTAATATATACATTTATTGCCTTTTACTGTCAATTGTTCACAATAGCTTTGGGATTCTATTAGAATTGGTTTCTAAGTTATTTACACACACAGCCCCAAATATCAGCCTCCTCCTGTAATTTCGTTACACATACCTTACATAGATTTTTTAAAAGTTGGGGCGCCTAGGTGGCTCAGTCAATTGAGTGTCCAATTCTTGATTTCAGCTCAGGTCATGATCCCAGGGTTGTGGGATCGAGCCTCATGTCAGGCTCTGCGCTGAGCATGGAGCCTGCTTAAGATTCCCTTTCTCTCCCTCTGCCCCTCTCCCCCACTGTGTTCTGTCCAAAAAAAGAAAAAAAAGAAAAAAAAAAAAACCACATTATCTTAGAGCTGTCTTGGGCACTCACATGAGAGTCAAAGGCTGAACAAATCCTAGTCTTGGGTGTACAATATGGTAAATGGTTTAAAATAGGTTTTATACTAAAATTAGCAATGACACATTACAGATTAGAATACCATATACATAAAAATGTTTTTTAAAAAAAACTAAAACCTGAAAATAATGTTTTTGGGGTTTTTTTTTTGAGAGAGAGAGAGGGTGCAAGTGAGTAAGGAGCAGAGAGAGAGAGAGAGAGAGAGAGAGAGAGAGAGAGAAGCAGGGCTCACCTGAAACAGGGTTCATGCTCACCCGATGTGGGACTTGAACTCACAAACCGCGAGATCATGGCCTGGAGCTGAAGTCAGATGCTTAACTGACTGAGCCACTCAGGCGCCCAAAAATAATCTTTTTCTTTTTTTTTTTTTAATATGAAATTTATTGTCAAATCGGTTTCCATACAACACCCAGTGCTCATCCCAACAGGTGCCCTCCTCAATGTCCATCACCCACCTTCCCCCTCCCTCCCACCCCCCATCAACCCACAGTTTATTCTGTTTTTAAGAGTCTCTTATGGTTTGGCTCCCTCCCTCTCTAACTTTTTTTTCCCCTCCCCCTCCCCCATGGACCTCTGTTAAGTTTCTCAGGATCCACATAAGAGTGAAAACATATGGTATCTGTCTTTCTCTGTATGACTTATTTCACTTAGCATAACACTCTCCAGTTCCATCCATGTCGTTACAAAAGGCCCTATTTCATTCTTTCTCACTGCCAGGCAGTTTTTCAAGTTGCCACAGGCTACTCTGTCCTAGGCTAGGGATAATGTTTTCACTGAGAGGGACTTCAGTTAAAGCATTTGAGAAGAAATAAAGGCATGGTGATTTCAGCAGCTGCGCTGAAGCTGTTTCCCAGCTTGGTGTATCAGAGTAGTTAAGCACACAAGCTCCGGCACTAGGTGGCCTGGGTTCAAATCCTGCTTCCGACACTTACTGCGTCACCCTGAAGAAATTACTTACGCTTTCTCTCAAAAGTCCTCATTTGTAAAAAGAAAAATAACAGTATTTTTCCTCATAGAAAAGAAGATTGATGAAGATTAAATGAGATAACACCTTTAAAATATTTGGGATAGTGCCTGACCCAGAGTGAGAGTTCAATAAATATTAACCCTTACTGCCACTGGTTGACTCTTTAGACACACAGTATTTAAGGAGATGAGGTATATGAATGTTTGTAAAATACATATAAAAAAAATTTTGAGTAGCCTTACTTTTTTCATGATTATGTGTCTCAGCCTCATCAACTTAAGGCCACCAAGGGTCACTGAAGCCCAACAAAATCAGGCTTACTGACTCATTTCAATAAGCAAGAAGAACCATGGGATGTCTCTCCAAACAGAGGAAAAGACGGGTTCTCTGGGACTCTGGGGGAAGCGTGGAGTGTCTATGAAATTGAAATGAAGCAGCGTGGTGACAGGTTCAAAGCAGAATGACATAAATCATCACCTTCACATAGACCCAAGGCCCCTTTTCCCTGGAGACTACAAAGTTATGATAAACATGGAATGGTTAGTCTAGTAAACCCTTATCTGCAGCTGTAAAGCTGAGTTACAAATGAGGGTGCTTCTCTGCGTCAAAGTGACTGAAACCCTCCAGGCAAGAATAGGAAGTGTCACTCTTACAGATATAATTTCAAATGGTGACGTCTGAGACTTGAGAGAGCCAAGTTTGTCAGTGAGTCAGAAAGCGGGAGTCATTCAGAGAAGGTTATCATCATGACATTTTACAGCCACTGTGTATACTTGGAAAAAAATATTGCTCCCTGTGAACTCTGTAGCTGGCTTTAGTATCTGTTATTCCAACGTGATAAATGGCTGGGCAGATTTTACTTCCTCAGTCTGAGCCCATTTTTACTTTCTCCAAAGTAACCTGTATTCATTGAAGAAAATGAGAAAATACACAAAGCACGACATTCAACATCAATCACAATTAACATCTGGTATGTACTTATAGACTTCTATTCAAACATTTTTTTTTGTTTTATAAGACTAGATTTATGCTATAAAAAGCCTTAGAGCCTTTTCATTTTATCAATTCATACTATCTTCCAAACCTATTAAATACTCTGATATGACACCATTGTCATGTGGCAACCCATCGTACGGTTGTGTCCACATTTTTTTAACCCGACACTAATTGTCAAGCATTTTAGTTACTTCAAGGTTTTCTCTATTTTAAATAAAATTACAAGAAACATTCTTAGAGAAATCTTTTCACACATTCGTGATTATTTCCTGAAGATAAATTCTTATGATGAATAATAACTATCAAAAAGAATGCACATTTTGCGACCTGCTTTTCATATTGTAAAACTGTGTTACAGAGAGGCAAGAATTCATACTCCTACCAGCAGGACATGAAGTTGTTTGTTCTTCTACATCCCTGCCAACACCAGGTGTCAAATTTTTAATCTTCACCAATATCGCGAACAAAGAAAAATATCTCAATTTCGTTTTTATGTCTTAGTGCTACTGAGGATAACAAGGTTCTGAGCTCTTTTCACTAGATGTGTTTAACGGTATAGAGCAGGGCATGCCAGGGACTGGAGCACAAGCAGGGGACATGTTTTCAGTCAGGACTCAGAGGAGTAAGAGGCGCTTTCCACTAATGGGGCTTCTAAACCTGCTTTCCACTTTACTAGTGTGTAGAAGGCAGCGGATTACACGGAAAGACTAGGCATGCTTCCTAACCTTCTTCCATTTGCGACACACGTGGCAAATGATAGGATTTGAACAGAACACCGAGGCAATCAGCCATCCCAGGCCCTACCCAGACACCTGGAGGGCTGAGGACACCTTTATCTTCACATGCCTATACATGCGTCACACCAGGTAGAAAGTTCTGGACCACAGCAGCCTGAGGTATCCTAAACTTACATAAACACACATCCACGATTCATGTTATGTGTACAGAAAATAACCTGGAAATCTCTAAGCCAAGTTATTAACAGTTGTCATCTGTTTGCAATGTGACTTCTATTTTCTTCTTCTCATATAAATAGTCCTAAAATAACAGGTTACCATACATTCATTTCCTAGTTCCCCGAAGTCTATGGAAATTACATGTTACAAAAAGCAAGCAAAGCTATGTCACCACTGACCAGCTGGTGTCTTTCAGTTAACCTGAAGAAAGCCAAAATTTTTCTCTCTGCTACCTGTATCTGGTTTTTACTAGTGTTCCTCGTATCTTTATATTAGCTATTAATGTCACCATAAAGTAGTTATAGACCCACGTATACCACCACTGCAGTCCATTCTCAGTTTCTAAATAAAGCATTTTCATTCAGAATGTTTACTGAGTATCATCCTAAGTTGTCTAGTTTTTTTTTTAAGTTTTTATTTATTTTGAGAGAGATGGAGACAGCATGAGTGGGGTGTGGGGGGACAGAGAGAGAGAGAGGGAGAGAGAGAATCCCAAGTAGGCTCTGCTCTGTCTGCGTAGAGCCCCATATAGGGCTCGAACTGATAAAACTGTGAGATCATGACCTGAGCCAAAACCAAGAGGCAGACAGTCACTCAAATGACTGAGCCACCCGGGCGCCCCTTAAGTTGCCTAACTTTATGTTCTGTATTGAAAATGACTTACTGACTTATACACTTTTAAGTTTTTCTGAAATAAGAAATAAGGCAACTGTGTTGCCTCTTCTGATGCATTAACCCTATTGAAGTGACCATCGGAGAATTCTGTTGCCTTCTCCTGATCACTGTATCTTTAGGTCTTATTGGGAGCCTAGCATGTCCTGAGAACTGTGCTGAGGCATTATGTGCATTATCTCATTTAATTATCACAACAGTCTTAGGAAATAGGAACTATTTCCTCCATTTCACAGTTAAAACTGAGGCTCAGAGTGTACAGGACTCCTCAGGGCCATGCAGCCTATAAGCAGAAAAGCCAGGTGCAGACAAGGTCTGTGAGACCCAGGCCTATCTGACTCGAGCCCATGTTTGTGGGTAGAGTCCACTTCAGATGCTGGACTGGTCACTGTAGGTTGACTTCTTGTGTTGTTAACCTCATCTTCCTCTAGAAGAACTGTGAGTCTGTCTACTGTAGGGTCATCGGAGACAGAACTTGTGTGGCCTCCACCCAGTGCTGTGCTGGAGACAGCTCACGAGGCTCGTGTTGGCTCACGAGAGCTGCCTGTTAACTTTTCAGGAATTAAAGTCCACCATGATTAAAATTATACAAACTGGCAATTAAATTATACTTTTTTAATTTTTTTTTTATTTTTTTTGAAAGTGTACTTATTTATTCAAGCAATCTCTACACCCATTGTGGGGCTCAAAATCATGACCCCAAGATCAAGAGTCATGTGCTCTTCTGACCGAGCCAGCCAGGAGCCCCTAATTTGCACTTTTTAAAAAGGTAAAAGTACTTAAATCTCATCACTTCCTAACAATTTCATTTTTCTATAATCTGTGTTCAAGGTTATTTACATGGATTGTATGAGCATGGTGGAGACACTATGTATAAAATGGCGTCCGACTGCAAATCTCTTCCCGAGGACGTCACGCTTAGTGATTCACACCACAGAAACCAGCAAATGCTCCCCGTCAGGGTTTCTTACCCCTCCCGGCAAAAGCCAGTTATTAACAATTACCAGCACACCACTTCTACACTCTTTGCTACCATTCCTTCAACGTACCTTGGGAATCATAAATTTCTTTTCTGTCGAGTAGGGACCGAGCGCCACAACTTTTGTTTATTTTAAAGAAAAGAGCACTACTCATTCACCCCACCATCACCTCTTGATGTTTCGTTCTAAGTAGAAGAGGCTCCATCCCTGGCCTCCCTCCACCTCTCCCTCACCCCCTCTTCTATGCCCTAGAGAGGGAAGAGGTCTTTAATCTGACCACAGAGGAGGAGGAACTGGCCACGTGAAGCACAGCCCTTCTGTTCTCCTTCCTCTTACGAGCAGGTGTTCTCTGCCTCCAACGGCAGCCAGCAAGTAGACTCGGCACCTGCCAGAAAGAGGGGGAAGGAGGGAGAATCAGGGACAAAGCCAGGTGGGAAGGAATGTCTGATTCTGAGACTCAGTTTTGGAGAGTCACTGTTTGCATATATAAACTACACTCTCCATCATCTATCAGTAATAAGAGCACACTTTTTGGCCTTCATTTGGCTTATTCCTTGGACCTAGAGTGGTTCAGACCTCAGGATGGAGACAGGAACATTGCTATTCATTAGGCACCCTCAAGCCCCCAGATAAAACACTGCATTCTAGTGGGCCACAAGTAATTGATCAGTGTTCATGATGAAATTAAATCTATTTGCAATCCTTGGTCTAATGACTGTAACAACAACAACAGTAGCACCTAACAATTAGAAATATGCAGATCCTGGGCTAAATGCTTCACATAAACTAACTCATGGTGCTCGCTGTCATTCATAAAGCAGATACACCTTGCCCACAGTGCCAGTGTTGCCCCAATTATAAGCACATCATGAATTCTTTAATTTCAGAGAGATCAGAAACTTCCTCGTACCAAAATTTCCCTTTCTTGTATCAAATTTTCCATCGCTGTCAATCTTCCCTCCCAAATGAAGATATTTTATTTTCTGTTTAACTCCCACCTCCCTGCCCTCTGCTATTTCTCAGACACCAACGGAAGGAATCATATTCTGCAGTCAGTGTACTTTTACTTTTTATAAAACTGAGAGATCTTTTTGAACGTTTTCCATCAGCAGCCTTGGGTTTTAATGCATTTTTTAAAACTAAATTTATATTCATTTATTCTTTTCATAAAAATCTGCCAAGTTCCTCTTTGTTTTACACTTCGTGACTTCTCATCTCCTTGTCCACGCACACTAACCTTTGCTTCGCAGTTTATATTTGCTTAACTGATTTCTGACACGGTGTAGCAGTTTGAAGGTATGCTTGATTTCTTTTTCCATGTTCCTCTGTAACATAATCCAATTTTACTGCTCAAGAATCACAATAAATCTTCAGAATCACTGTTCAAAACACTATTCAAACAATTTAAATTCTTCTACTCAGAAGCATGTGATTTTAAGAATTTTAATATTTTTAGTGTATTATCTTCACGTGCACATGCACCTAAACTAATTCAGAGATGAAAATCTATCCCCTTAATATTTGAAGAAAAACTATTTAGCAAACTCCCTCAGTAACCCGCTCCACTGTTCGTTATGATCTCTAAAATTAATCTATTATGCTCATCACCTATTCTTTATCCTAGTAAAACAGAAAACACATCAATCTCGGTCCACACTCAATAAAAGGTTTCCTTCATTTCTCCAAGTTAAATAATACTTATCCTTTTTAATTTTAAACCTTTCATTATTAGAATTTCTTCCCTACTATTTTTAGACTCGCCATGTTGCTCTTTAAATAAGGGGTCAGAAATAAATCCAGAACTGAAAAATCTAATGAAGACTGGCCTGGCAGCAAATGAAATTACAGCGGTCACAGGCTGCCCTGATTTTCTTCATTACTCCTGTTTCTCTGGCAGTCTATCACCATCTCACTAACAAATGATGATACTTCTGATGGGACTGTTCTCTGCGCAAGGACTAGTGCCTGAAAAGGCTCCTAGACAGAAAAGCATTATCTCCACACTTGTGGGAAATCCCACAAGGCTGGGGCCGGGTGTCACTGCTGTCTTTTGCCCGCCTGGCTAGTAGGCTACTCAGCTTTACATGTGGGATTTGAAGTCAGACAGACCTGAGTTCAAATCCCAGCTGTTACTTATTAGTTAAGTGATCCAAGGCAAGTCACTTTACCTCCTTCAACTATATGATGAGTAGTGGTACTTAATTCACATGGTTGTTACAACGGTCAGATGGTAAGAAGCTGACCCTGTATTTAATGCATATGAGATATTCAATAAATGGCAGCTTCAAAACAAAGAAGTTTTCCCTTTCTTGAGCATGTGCTTGGCATCTCTTGAACTCTGGCAAATGTCCAGTCCAGGAAAGCAGTATTTGTCCAATGTATGCATGGGCTGTAGCACTCTCCTGCCTTGCCACAACTGTACAACATAGAGTACTAGACCAAAAACCATCCCACCACCCAGACGGGCAGTGGGAAATCTGGTCAGTTGTCCTTGAAAATCCTCCATCAACGTGACATTCCAATTCCTGGCTCCTGTTTTGTTAGCCGAGTGGATCACTGCTTCTACTAGAAGACACTGGAAAATTTAAAATGTTGTGCCAGTCCAGCCACCACATCCTCACTTCAACATCTTGGAAGCCAGAAAAGAAGAAAAAGGAAATAGCTACAAAGGACAGTGGAATATCCAGCTGTAATTTTCTTTAAAGCCTGGGTGATTCTAATATATAGTCAAGGTCAAAAACACCTGGTTTAGTGTTCTTGAAGGGAGCATTTCTAGCTCTATAATCTTGCTGTAAAAGCAGCTCATGCTGACTCAGAAAAAAACAAACTACCACGGAACTACAAATATCACCATCAAAGTTTTTTTGGTTTGGTTGTTTTTGATGCATTTCAACCCAACAGAGTTTAATGACTTTGCTTCCTTTAGAAAATATGCATCTATCTCCCAAATATGTATGAAATAAAAGCGGATGACTTCATCAACTGCTTAGTCTAAATAAGATACGTTCCCTGCCTTAGGCAGCCTATCTCAAAATCTTACTGAGACCAGTGTGAAGACAGTAACCTAAAATGCTAATAAAGTTAGGCAGCAGAGGACTCTAATGGTACAAGAAAAACAACAGAATAGTTCAGACTATGATTGAAAAAAGCAGCTCCATTAGGGTCAGGCAGCTGATAAGCTTCATCGATGCTGGCTTTAGACAGGAGTCCGATAAAAAGCAGTGTTGACTCTCAATAACAGTAAGCAGACCTGAGCCCTGAATAGAGCGCACTTTTTCTATCTGATAAATAAGCAGCCAAGTAGCCAGGTTATTTGTGCAACATCACCTTTTTTGAACAAAAAGATCAACCTCTGCCACTGAAGAGTTGTTCCCGGTCGCCTTTCTAGTGCAATCTGTGCAAGAAGCAGAGAATACAGGGTAGCCTTTGGGTTACCTTCAGATACAGTGAATGGGGATACTGCCCCCTGGATAAAAGATATACCAGTGCCATATCAAACAGAACTGCCAGGCATTTTCTCTTACAGCAAAGTCCAAGGAACTGTCTCATAGTCATAGGTCAAGGCAGGATGCCTCAGGATAATTCAGTATTTTTTTTAACTTCAAGTATACATTTATTTTTTTTTCCAGTCTAGTATTATGAATTTTATTTAATTTTTTAATATGAGATTTATTGTCAAGTTGGTTTCCATACAACACCCAGCGCTCATCCCAACAGGTGCCTTCCTCAATGCCCATCACCCACTTTCCCCTCCCTCCCACCCCCCCATAAACCCCTCTCTTAAAAAGTGAGAATACGGGCACCTGGGTGGCTCAGTCAGTTAAGTGTCTGACTTCGGCTCAGGTCATGATCTCGCAGTCTGTGAGTTCGAGCCCCGCGTCGGGCTCTGTGCTGACCGCTCACAGCCTGGAGCCTGTTTCAGATTCTGTGTCTCCCTCTCTCTCTCTGACCCTCCCCCCGTTCATGCTCTGTCTCTCTCTGTCTCAAAAATAAACAAACGTTAAAAAATAAATAAATAAATAAATAAATAAATAAATAAATAAATAAATAAATAAATAGTGAGAATAAACTGAGGGTTAATTCAGCATTTACAAGAGTATTCAGAAAGTAACTCTGGGGGTACCTGGGTAGCTCAGGTTAAGCGTCCGACTTCGACTCAGGTCATGATCTTGCAGTTCATGAGTTTGAGAGCCGCCCCCCCTCCCCAGCCCCCGGTTGGGCTCTGTGCTGACAGCTCAGAGCCTGGAGCCTGCTTCAGATTCTGTGTCTCCCTTCTCTCTCTGCCCCTCCCCCACTTATGCACTGTCTCACTTTGTCTCTCAAAAATAAACAAATCTTAAAAAAATTTTTTACAAGAAAGAAAGTAACTCTGGATGTGCATATCTTTCATTGAGAAAAATGCCTTCACGGTATTTCTTCCCCCAGGTTCTTCAGGGGCCAAGCTTGTTGACGAGGCTATCTATGCTTCAGGATTACCATGATCCCATAATTTTTGCTGTCTACTCTAAGAATTTTGCAGCCCTTCCAAAGTAAGCCATCAACGTATTTCCCAAGATGTTCATGAGGAACTGAGTTTACCAAGAGACAGAGGGCAGAAAAACAGGTCATTCCAGTTGTGCTCAGTCATTACATAAACATAACTCAATCTGAAAATGTATTCTTTTTGTTTCTAATAGAATGGGCACTTTAAGAATTTGATTATCTAATCACCAAAGTACCTCCAAGGATCCTCCCAATGGACTCTGAACTTTGTGGGCAACAGACCCCAGCAGTGAAGTGGACTGCTGTGGAGGGCACAAAAGAGCAGAGGAATATATATGGGATTGGAGTAATGCACAGAAGGAGACCCCTTCCTGGTGTCTTGTACTCTATCACCCCTTGCTGGGGGCAGGTATACAGTGGGGAGAGATGGAGGTAGGAAGAGGTTAAGAATCCACAACATTTTATTTTACTCTATCAAGTCACTGATACTGCTTCTGCAGATGCTCAACGGTACCTCAAAAAGGCATTCTTTAAAATGCAAACAGCCCAAACGGTCCATCAACTGACGGACGAATAAACAAAACGTGGTATATTCACACAATGGAATATTATTCGGCCAACGAAAGAAATGAAGTATTGATACATACCACAACATGGATGACCCTTGAAAATACCATGCTGAACAGAAGAAGCCACGCACAAGAGGCCACATGTTGCAGGATTCCATTTATATGAAATGTCCACAGAGGCAGAAAGTAAATTGGGGGCTGCCAAGGGCTGGGGGCAGGAGCAACGGGCAGTGACTGCTAATGGGCACAGGGTTTCTTTTTAGAATGATGAAAACATTCTGGAGTTGGAGGTAATGGTTGCACAGTCTGAATACACTAAAAACCACTGAATCACACACTTTAAAATGGTGAATTTAATGGGTTGTAAACTGCATCTCAAGGTTTAAACAAAAAATAAAAACACGGTTCAGTTCAGCATTTCTACTGCCCCTTAAGCCTCTCAGTGATCAACAGAGGGCCTGCCTCTCAACACACCCAGTGCGTTAGCCTTTAGTACTGCCCTATTTATGACATCAGGAGAAAGTGGTCTTACGGAAAGAGTGAAGCACTCATGCCATTTTTGTTTCATCATTTTAAAGGGAAAATGTCAAATCAGGATTTCTAGTGTAATCTTTAGCCGCTCAAGTGAAGGCAGTCCAAAATGCTCCTACTGTGGCAAAAGCAAGCTGTCTCATCATCCTGGGGCTTTTATTTTTTTAAAGGTCAATTTTTGCTGAGTTACTTCTTTACCTACTAGATAATGAACTGCCAACATTACGGGTATCTATGGCATTTCAAATAGTTCTGAGTCTTTGATTAGTACATTTTGAAAATGGTAGGCTATTAATTTTAATCAAGATCCATTCATCTTATAATACAGAACTGGGCTAGAGTACCAATGGTTGACCGTCCAAAATAATTACTTCTGATTTTAAAAAGTCTTTTGGTACCTTTTTGTTACATGGTTATCTAGGTCAACATGTGTGCAGTGCTGGGACTTTTTTGTTTGGTACACAAAACGGAACACTCATTCATAAATCTACAAGTAGAACGAATACTGATTCAGATAAGTACCTGCCACCATTGGTCCTAGATTGTTATCTTAAACTCCCTTGGGAGTTACCAAATGGTCCACATCTGACTATATAGTGGAAAGACTGCTTGACAGGGAAAAAGTACTTAGGAATGCCTACCTCCACAATTTAGCAACATGAAGTACCATCTGCTCACAAACAATGTCCTAAGAAAAAACTCCCATTTTACAGATGTTGGTCATCATGATACCTTTGTCACACCACAGGCAGTACATCTGGGAACAATAGGTGTAAGAGCACCAGACAGAGGAATACTGGAGTACAGGCTTGAATGGCATCTCCAGCACTTGAGGGGGGGGTGTGCACGCGCGCGCACACTTGTGGGTTGGCAATTTTAAGGGGAAGAGGAGGCAACAAGGATGTCCTGTCACTGTGTGCTCTTTCACATTCTATGGAATGACACTTTAAAAGGAGTCAAAGAAAGCCATGGAAAGGATGACCTTTGAGTGGGCATAACCTGTAAACCTCAGGAAACAAATCTGGGATATAGGGCCATGGGGTCTCTATCAGCTCAAGAGTCACAATGATCAAAAAAGAAATTACTTACCAGAAGCAAAACTGACATATCACAGTTGCCTTTCTTCCCCATGTATTACTGTTTGGGGACACTAAAATAGAGGAGGAACTACAGAAGCCTAGAAAATCCACAAACTATACACTGCGATATAATCATACTGTATATGCACATACCACAGAAATAAAAAATAAATACACAAAAACACAGTCACCCCTAAGGTATCTCAAATATGGTAAGGAAGACTGAACTCCCTTATAAAAGAGACTCCTGGGGTACATTTGAATCGTATTTTTTCAAAACAATTAGTCAAGAACCCTTGATTCCCAAACCTGGGCCTGCATTTTCTAAGAAAAATGAAAATCAACACAATGTTCTACTATGTAATTTTAAAAACACATCATCTCCTTCCAATGCTTCTCTAAGGTAAGCATGTGCTTATTCGGCTAAGCAGGTCCTCCTACAACGAAACAGCTTTCAATCTATTATAACCTAATTACTTGAAAAACATGGTACTTTAAAAAACAAAAACAAAAAACTTCCTCTGCTAAAGGAGAAGCTGGATAAATTTAGTGGTCACTGAATCGTGAGATTTACGGGCTTCCTTTATTTCTGCCTCCCTGACAACCACATTTTTTTTTAACCTAACACGGCAGAGGATGATAATTAGTAGCTATTATAACTTGGCTATAATTAAAGGCCAAATACCTTAGTTGCTTCAAGAATTCAACATCAGAGTTGCCGTTAATAAGCTTGATGAACTCTTCATAAGAAGGAGCATAGGTGTAGGCTCTCTTGTGATGTTCATTCATCTGTTCTCTGCGCTCCAGCTGGGCAAGCAGCATCTGGTTGATGTAATCTGGATTACTAAGTAACTCCACTACCGGCTTCAAGACTGTGGGAAGGAGAAGAAAGCACCACTGAAAACGGTACTGTCCTTTGGAGGAATTGTTTTTCCTTTACAGAACTGAAACAACAGTCAGGAAACGTTTTTAAACTACCCAAGTGGGGAACATATGAACGACTCAGATATTCAAAAACACGTGTGCGTGTACAGACAGCCGCCCTTCCCCTTGGATATGCTACCAGCTAGGGCTACAAGCAAGTGGTTGTCTTAACAAAAGGGTTAACTTTAAAGGAAAAATGAAAGAAAGTCATTTGGAACCCAAGTTCCTAACAGAGATATCAAAATTAAGTACGCAGATCTTTTTTTCTTTTATTTCTTCTATAAGGCTCATTATGTGCTTCTGCCAAAAGAGAAAAGTGAACATGCTCCCAGCTGGTGAAAGCAGACCTCCGGGAAGAGGCCGTTAAAAAGCCAATGATACTACCCCCCAATCCATCCTACCAACTGGCAGTTAAAAAGTTCCCTTTTCTCTGTGGTTGGTATCCACTAACAGCCACAGATCATGAATGAGATACTCCATCAATGCATATCAAAGGCAGTGCTATTTGAGATTTTGAGATAAGAGAAATTTCTCTTAGGTCGCATTTTCTTCCACTTTTCTTATTCTGGCCAAGCATCTCCCTCAATATACTTTCTGTAGTAACTCATTATATTGTGGTACCCTTCCTTTTTTTATTCATTGTAAGTTCACAAAATCATATACAGGCATTATCAATGAATCTTCTATCTTAAAAGTGTTTTAAGTAAACGCACCCTGGAGTATAGATATTCTTTCATTGCTGTATGTATGACTGACCTGGATAACTCAAAAGCTATCCCAAATGGATGTTTCCCTGTGAAGGGCATAAGGACGGATTATCCTGTATCAAAATAAACAACAGAATGGACTATGCATTGGGCAACATGTTACATAAAAGACTTGATTATCACGGATGGCCAAAAAATGCCCTCTTTGAGTGGCACTTAAACTTTGAAAATTTGAAAATATTTTAGTTTGCATATTGTCCCACAATATACAAGGTCTGCATAGGTGTATACAAAGGGTTATCACATTAGTATGTAGTGCATTTGTTTACATGATCATCCCATTAGTGATATGAATTATTTATAAAAGTACCTTTTGTTGTGAGAATTTCTGCAAGCATTATACGTAAGCTGAGAGACTGGACATCCTTTGAGGGGAGGAGACAAAACACCAGAACCCGAGAACACATTTGTAGGAACCTCACTTCATCATACGAGTTCCTCAGGGACACATGCAGCACAAAAGGCCTTGGTTGTTCTTCATGTCTAAAAAAAATTAACAAAGAGAGGGAAGAGGAAGGAAAGAAATCTCTGGAAACAATTTGATTATGTCTCATTAAATATAAAATATCTGGTTTTAATAAGGTGTCCACTCCTCAGAAATATCAATAGCCAATAATTTTCCCAATCACAATGCAAACGCATGGGCTGTTGGGATTTAAAACCTTAAGAAGCATCAACAATTATACACGACTCCCAAATCATAGCAACAATCCAGGAAAGTAGGAGTATTTCTTTAACTGGATTATTTTTAAGTCTCCTAGATGTCTTCTTAAATGTGATCCTACAGCGTCATTAAAAAAAAAAACAAAAAGAAAACAACAAAAAGAAAAAAAAGAAAACTAAGAAAGCATAAACCAGGGCCACTAGCCAGCGGGCAGCCTTCCTGACTAGGTAATCATGAGATAAAAGTTCTGTGGGTTTTGGGGCGCCTGGGTGGCTCAGTCGGTTGAGCATCCAGCTTTGGCTCAGGTCATGATCTCTTGGTTTGTGGGTTCGAGCCCCGCATCGGGCTCTGTGCCGACAGCTCAGAGCCTGGAGCCTGCTTCAGATTCTGTCTCATTCTCTCTCTACACCTCCCCCACTTGTGCTCTGTCTCTGTCTCTCAAAAATAAATACATAAATGTAAAAAAAAAAAAAAAAAAAGTTCTGTGGGTTTTCCTGCTGAGGAAAGGGTCCATGACTTGATATTACATAATTGGTGGCAAATTGCCTTCTGTGAGGTTCCCAAGTATTTTCTTTAATTTTACTTGAGAGGGAGGCAGGGAGGGAGGGGTTGGAACAGAGTGAGAGAGGGAGAGAGAGAGAGAGAGAGAGAAAGAGAAAGAGAAAGAGAGAGAGAGAGAGAGAGAGAGAGAGAGAGAGAGAGAGATTGAGAATCTTAAGCAGGCTCCACACTCAGCACAGAGCCCAACACAGGGCTTGATCCCACAACCCTGGGATCATGACCTGAGCCACAATCAAGAGTCAGACACTCAACTGACTGAGCCACCCAGGCACTCATCCCAAGTATTTTCTAAACAGTCTTGTGACTGTGGTCAAAGGCTTCCCTATGGGTACTGACCTATTCTTACCCTAGCACCATTAATTTGGAGGATCTGAGTGAAGAGGAGTAGAAAGTAGAACTTTCTATGCCTCCTTTTCCCATAGTATCTTGATAGCAGTAGTGACCAAGAAAGACTGGGAAGCTAATTTTCTAATATCTAATACCAGATAAGACATAAAATTTAGGGACTTCTTACAGTAACTAGTGGTCAATCCTGGGGGTGGGATGGGGGACACTACAGAGGGGGAGCAATCATACTGGGCACTGGGTACTACATAGGAAATGAAACACATGCATATTGGCGCCTTTACCACTAGACCTCCTGGGAGTTCACTGCGCTTTCTTTTTCCACTAGAGAATGGAGACTAGTTTCCAGAGTAAGTACTCTAAAAAAGAAAGATTTCCTCTTTGTCTTCTACAACAAGCAAGAGGTTCAATACAAATATGCAAAGCCAACAAAATAAACAGATTTTAAGAATAAGCCTTTGCATATGTACTGATAGATGTTTACTTTTTAAAAATGGCATCTTCAAGGGTGCCTGGCTGGCTCAGTTGGTAGAACATGGGAGTCTTGATTTTGGGGTCATGAGTTTGAGCCATTGGCGGTAGAGTTTACCTTAAAAAATAAAAATAATATAATTAAAATGGCATCCTCAATTATTTTAAACTCTATGCTGCCAGCTAAGGTTATTTTAATATAGTAAGATCTAGATGCTAGTTTTGTCATGTCAAGCACATTTAAGGGTAAAACTTTAAAGTATGTATTTGGTTAATGATTATTGGGAAAAGCTGGCCCCCCAAAAAAAACTAACAAGAGAGGCTTCTTACTAGAATACCAAAATCCCTCTCAAAGTGTATACAATTCCCTCTCTGTTCCAATGGAAGGTAGATCATAAAAAAGAGCCTGGTCCTCAGACTTCTACAAATTCATCTCCCTCCTAAAACTGAATTACAGAAAACTTTCTGAGTGAGCCAAAGCCCAGACAGCTAGTCAAACAAGCTCCATCTATGGAAAAAGGAGAGGCAAATGCTTCCCTGGAATCCCTCTGTTCACTCTAAGCAGGATATTCCCACCATGCCCTCTAGTCAGTGGACATCAGGTACTGCTTGAGAACCCAAGAAAAAGTCTCGAAGCACCTGGCTACTTCTGGGTCAGGAGGTGACCATGAGCCTTCTTCATCCAGGCAGCATCCTCCTGTGCCGGTGCGGATCAATCATTTGATTACTGCAATTCCTACTACTTACATGTGGGTTCTCATTCCTTGAGTGAGAAAACATTAGCTTTTTATAAGTTTCCTATGTACATTACTTAATCTTCCCACCTACACCAAGAAGCAGATACCATCATCACCATTTCACAGATGAGAATACTGAGGATCTGAGTGGTTATGTGAATAGTCTAAAGCCAGAGGTAATAAATAGTAGAAATAACTCCCTTATTCTGCCTGACTCTCAAGTCCAGACTCTTTATACTGCTCTATAATCAATGACTACAAAGATGAAAAGGCGGGGGGGGGGGGGGGGGGGCAGAATTTCAGAGATAAAGACAGAATACATTAATAAAAATTATTTTCCCCCTTAGACAGCATGCCTGTGCTTGACTAGTAAACAAAACACAAAGACATTATAAGAAGAATATGAAATTAAAGATGCTATTGATTAAACAGCATACGAAAAATCAGTTTTAGGTTTTTCTGAAACATGCTGGAACCAGACAGATGGGACAAAGGAAGAAGCAGCAGAGGCAAGAATTAAATGTGATCTGGGCTTACAAAGCAACAGAATGTCGGCCTGGAAATAAATATGAGCTGACTGGAAAGCTGCCTCCACACAATTCCCTAACAGTCAACCAGTGTATTGTGTTGTTTTTATTAATGCAATTTATTATTCTCTTGTCTGACAGTGGCCAATTCAATTGGGTGCTTCCCAGGCTGCCAAAATCATTTTACAGCCAACAGATATCTGCACACCAATAGAGATTTCTAGGACGAGGGCACTGTTTACCTGGAGCAAGCAAGTGTAGACACAGCCATCAAACCTGGATACAATGTCTGCAAGTCTCACTGAGTGATTTGTAGAAGATAATGCACAGATAGGAGTTCTCTGCGGTTCACTTCCAGGGCACAATCATCTACATGAAAAACACCCATAACCTACTGGCACTTTTTCAACTATCTATAATACTAGGATAGAGTGGATTTTTTTTTCTTTAATAAAAATCATCAACTAGAGCTTCTGCGCACAGCCCAGATCTCAGCAAAATAAATCTGGTATAAGAAAACTAGAAGCCCAGGGAGAAGGCGTTTCTAAAATGGAATCAATTCTCTGTTTCTATTATTGCAATGCTTTACCCATAATATCTTAGTCACAAAATATATTAGTCACAAAATATATTGGGTAAAATATATATATATATACACACACACATATATATATATATACATATACATACATATATATAAACATAATATATTAGTCACAAAAGCAGTAATTTCAGAAGCTGGCAAACGTCTCCATGAAAAATATGTGTTCATGTTCAAATTAGATAATCATAAAAATACTAAATTTCTCCAACCACTTGCTCTTCTCCCAAACTTAAATCTATCAGTCTTCCAATTGGAATAAACCATGGATTTAAAGTACTGTCTTCTACTGGACCATAATGTAAATACTTTAAAATGAGCTTCTGCGGAGTTCAAACAAGTCTTGGACAGTATCTGCCAGGCAGAACAAAGGAGCACTTTATACAACAGATACCACAGCAAACCAGCAGAAGCTCTAAGGGGTTGCTAAACACTCAAAAGGAGAGGCTGAAGCTTTTGACACGCCAGGGATATAAGCCAAGAGTCCTCATTCTCTCATTTTCCCTATTTGTTCCCATACGCCCTTACTGGAAGCTGCTTTCTCTAGCAACAGCAGTTTGCCAAGGGTGGTCTGGGGACCCCTATGTGCAGTACAAAATGTCACTTGTCTTTTTCACTCCTGTTCTCAGAGGCATCGGGGAGCTTCTAGAGGCTACCTGATGTGGGCCGACATCACTCTACTGTCTAATGGGAAGTGTATTGTGTATTCATGCACTTTAAAAATTTCTTACTTTTAATATCTGATACGGTAAATATTGGTAGTCTAATGAGAGGGGAGGTGGTATTAGGTTTAACAAGTGGTTCCCCAAGGGGGAAAACACTCTGATTTGTAGTACTGGCCCATTGCACTGTGTAAATACTCCCACCATGGCCAATTACAAGCTAACAAGGTGATGCCATTGATCTCAAAGTAGGGAAGAGACGTGCACAGTCAGCTCTTGCAAACCCAGTACAACCTGGCTCCAGTTCCCCATGAGATAGGGCCCACATAAAGTGCTTTTAGGTTTTCAGTAACTTTTAAGAGTATAGAGGGGACCTGAGACCAAAAAAATCTGAGAACCGCTGCTCTACAATAATTTTTTCAAACCTAGGTTGTGAGCCACAAGGAATAAAATAAAATTTAGTTCGTCCCCAACACCATTTAAAAAAAAAAAAAAAGAAAGTTAACAAAAAGGTAACAGTTATCACAGGTAACAAAGGTACTGTTTTATGAAATTAGGTCACGTTAGAAAATGTATTTCCTGGGGCGCCTGGGTGGCGCAGTTGGTTAAGCGTCCGACTTCAGCCAGGTCACGATCTCCCGGTCCGTGAGTTCGAGCCCCGCGTCAGGCTCTGGGCTGATGGCTCGGAGCCTGGAGCCTGTTTCCAATTCTGTGTCTCCCTCTCTCTGTGCCCCTCCCCCGTTCATGCTCTGTCTCTCTCTGTCCCAAAAATAAAATAAAAACGTTGAAAAAAAAAATTAAAAAAAAAAACAAAAAGAAAATGTATTTCCTACTATGGGTCACGGGTTTTTAAAAACTGCAACACACCGAGGGCAGCAAGCTGGAAAGTAATAGGCATGAGATGGCTCTGTAAATGTTGATCTCATAAACCTGTGCCAGGTAGACTTTGGGAGAGAAAATGATTCCTAGAAAGAGGCAATATAGCCGGGAACAGAGAGCTGCTGCTGGACAATGACATTTACCAGCTGGGCCCCAATGAGCAACAGCACAGGGCAAAAGAGAGCTGCTCGCTGGTAAATTCACACAGCAGGGCTTCTTAGGAGACAACAGCAGTTACCACCTGCCCAATAAGGATGCCAGTGCTTATTCATCCTCCTGTGTGTCTGTCAGATACCCTCCCTCTTCCCTGAAAGTAGAGATAAAATAATATCAGTGAGAATAGGCCACATTAACTGTAAGGAGCGCCTCTCCTACTGAGCCCATATCCAAACAGGCAGAAGGCCACTCCTTTAAATAAGACGACTTTTACGTGCAAGTTAGAAATGCTGTAATTCAGCATTTTTTTTTTTAATTTTTTTTTTCAACGTTTTTTATTTATTTTTGGGACAGAGAGAGACAGAGCATGAATGGGGGAGGGGCAGAGAGAGAGGGAGACACAGAATCAGAAGCAGGCTCCAGGCCCCGAGCCATCAGCCCAGAGCCTGATGCGGGGCTCGAACTCACGGACCATGAGATCGTGACCTGGCTGAAGTCGGACGCTTAACCGACTGCGCCACCCAGGCGCCCCTGTAATTCAGCATTCTTGCACTCACTCAATAATGGGACATTCAGGGGGCACCTGGGTGGCGCAGTCGGTTAAGCGTCCGACTTCAGCCAGGTCACGATCTCGCGGTCCGTGAGTTCGAGCCCCGCGTCGGGCTCTGGGCTGATGACTCAGAGCCTGGAGCCTGTTTCGGATTCTGTGTCTCCCTCTCTCTCTGCCCCTCCCCCGTTCACACTCTCTCTCTGTCCCAAAAATAAATAAACGTTGAAAAAAAAAAATTAAAAAAAAAAAATAATGGGACATTCAGGGGCACCCGGGAACGGTGTTGGGAAAACTGGACAGTGACATGCAGAAGAATGAACCTGGACCACTTTCTTACACATACACAAAAATAAAGTCAAAATAGGTGAAAGACCTAAATGTAACACAGGAAGCCATCAAAATCCTAGAGGAGAAAGCAGGCAATAACTTCTTTGACCTTGGCCACAGCAACTTCTTACTCAACATGTCTCCAGAGGCAAGGGAAACAAAAGCAAAAATGAACTATTGGGATCTCATCAAGATAAAAAGCTTCTACACAGTGAAGGAAACAAATATTAAAACTAAAAGGTAACCGACAGAATGGGAGAAGATATTTGCAAAGGACATATCGATAAAGGGTTAGTATCCAAAATCTATAAAGAACTTACCAAACCGAACACCCCCAAAAAAATCCAGTGAAGAAATGAGCAAAAAACATGAACAAACACTTTTCCAAAGAAGACATCCAGATGGCCAACAGACACATGAAAACATGCTCAACATCACTCATCATCAGGGAAATACAAATCAAAACCACAATGAGATACCACCTCATGCCGGTCAGAATGGCTAAAATTAACCACTCAGGAAACAATAGATATTGGCAAGGATGGGGAGAAAGAGGAACCCTTTTGCATTGCTGGTAGGAATGCAAACTGGTGCAAACACTCTAGAAAACAGTGTGGAGGTTCCTCAAAACATTAAAAATAGAACTACCTTATAACCCAGCAATTGCACTACTAGGTATTTATCCAAAGGATACAAGAGTGCTGTTTCAAAGGGGCACATGCACTCCAATGTTCATAGCAGCACTATTTACAATGGCTAATGTATGGAAAGAACGCAAATGTCCATCAACTGATGAATGGATAATGAAGATGTGGTATATATATAAAACGGAATATTAGCAATCAAAAAGAGTGAAATCTTGCCATTTGCAACTACATGAATAGAACTAGAGGGTATTATGCTAAGCGAAATTAGAGAAAGACAAATATCATAGGACTTCACTCATATGTGGAATTTAAGATACAAAACAGATGAACATAAGGAAAGGGAAGCAAAAATAATATAAAAACAGGGAGGGGGACAAACCATAGGAGATTCCTAAAGAGGGCTGGGCAAGAGGCATTAAGGAGGACACTCGCTGGGATGAGCACTGGGTGTTTCTTTAGGCGATCAATCACTGGATTCTACTCCTGAAGTCATTATTGCACCATATGCTAAGTAACTTGGATGTAAATTAAAAAAAAAAAGAAAAGAAAATGTAAAAAAAAAAAAAAAAAAAGGAATTAAACTAAAATAAGGAAGTTGGTATTTCAGAATAAAAGTAGTAGTAATAATAAATAGTCAATAAATAATAGTCAATTTTCAGGATACTATGATGAGACAGAGCTCTTAACACAGGACTCACAAAAAGAAACATGAATTCTAAACTTTTCCAAAAATTGTAAATTCACAGACAGACACTTTTCACAGTATAGGTACTCCTAATACAAAAAAAAAAAAAAAAAAAAAAAAAAAAAAAAAAACTACTCTATCAGCACACTATAATTATTACCCCTCAACATATGTACATTTCAAGCCAAGTGCCAACAAGAAGGCAGAAAATTCTAGAGTTTTATCTTGACTTTGACCCCTTTCTACAAAAGAAAAATATTTTAATGTGGAAAAAAAGTGGGGGAGGTTGTTCATATTCAAACAGTTACCTGGCATTTGCAGCTTTCAGGTCACAGAAATGAGCGAGTAAAGTTCTTACAACATCATTGCAGACGACTTTAACCACATCCACGTGGCTCAGTCTGTGGCGCAGTTGCCTGGCAATCTCCCAAAAGTCTTCCAAGAGCAGATGGTAAAGCTGCCCCTCGTCTCTGCTGAGATTTCCATACCAGGACAGAATGTAATCTCTGTAACTGTAGTCAAACACTACCAGGAATAAACAGAGCAAGGAGTAAAACTTTAATGAAATACCAAGACAGCATTTCTACTGGAAGCTACTCTTTAACATTCACTGTTTAAAATATAAAGAGAGTAGATAACAAAATAAGAGAAGGCGTAATCTTTCCTAAAATATTTCAAAATAAAAGATTCTCATCGAACTAAAATTCTAGGATTGTGGTGACCATCTGTCCTCAAAATTCATAGATGGCCCAATTTTTAAATATTCTACCTTGGAGCCAAACTATCTAAACTTGTCAAAACAACAGAGCATCTTACACAGTGGCAACACACTTATGGAGCGTGCCAGTCATCAGTTTATTGCCTCTCTGCTCCAAATGCACCCTTTTTTGCCCTGCTTTAGGATACTGGAGATGGACCCCGTAAACATTTCTTCTTTGCCAACCCAGATCATGCCAAGATTTATCGGGAGAGGATGCTGGAGTGACTGTGGAGGAGGAAGGGGCTTCTTCTCCTGGTTCCCGTGTATTCCTCTCCGATTGCCCCTGCAGCGTGCTGCACGCAGCAGCATGTGGGACACCAGATGGCACTCACCCCACCCCACCCCAGCAGATTCCAATGGCACTCAGAGGGCAGCTTCCCAGAGAATTGTGCTAGCACCCTGGGGGTGGCTTCCTGTCACCTGTGGTGTCTCCCCAAACCGCTCCACCACAGCCACGGCTGTGCCCTCTCCGGTCAAGCCCGGATCTCAGCTCCAGGGTGAAGAAAGAACCCTCTTCCAATGTGTCCCTCCTTAACGTTCTCTGCTTGGCCCTAGGGGTAGTGATTGCTCCCATTATCTGCTCTTCTTGTATTCTTTGGAGTTCTCTTTATCTCTCAGTAGCTAAGTCCCTTTATAAGTTAATAAAACTTTATATTAAACTTTCTTGTTCACGTACTATGTGGTTTCTGTCTCTTAGTGAGACCCCAACTAACGCAGGAAGAATCCCCTACGTCAGGTATCACGCCAGGCTCAGTATCTGTAGCTGACCACCTTCTTTGGAAGATTCCTAGTCTCTCTTTTCTTAATTCTGTACCAATTTTATGCCTTAGGAATAAAAAACCTGAGCTCTAGACCAGTGCTATCCAACAGAAAAAGGAGAGTCACATATGTAATTTTAAGTGCCTAGTAGCCACATTAAAAAGGGAAAAAGAGGAGTGCCTGGCTGTTTCAGTATGTTAAGTGTCTGACTTCGGCTCAGGTCATGATCTCTCGGTTTGTGAGTTCGAGCCCCGCATTAGGCTCTGTGCTGACAGCTCAGAGCCTGGAACCTTCTTTGGATTCTGTGTCTCTCCCTGTCTCTGTCCCTCCCATGCTCATGCTCTGTCTCTGTCTCTCAACAATAAACATTTTTTAAAAATTAGTAAAAAAAAAGGGGGGGGAAGAAATAGTTAAATTTCAATAATATATTTCATCTAATATATCTAAAATATTAGGATATCAATACATATTCAATACTATATATTTATGAAATTCTTTTCCATACTAAGTCTTCACAATCTGGTATATATTTTAATACTTCTAGCACATCTTAATTTGGACTAGCCACATACTCCATTACCACTTCTGTACAGAAGTCACTGTACTGCTCAGAGCAGCTCAAGTCCATAGAGAAGGAAGATAAAGACTGAAAAATAAAAATGGTACTGGGCTTAAGTGGCAATTCCCCCAAGAGAAAAACACATACTCATGTTCCAGCTCAAGGACACCTGTACTATATTTTAAGCACTGCTTATTTCTCAAGGTTTTTTTTTTCTTTCCTTCTTCAAATACCACTTGATTTGGCCTAATTTTGATATGACCATACGTCATCTCAGATAATAGTTCATCCTCTTGCTTTGCTTTGTCCCCAGGAATCCTATGGAGCAAAATGTAACTTGGGATCCTGATTTACTTCACAGCTGGCCTACAAAAGGCTAACCTATAATTCTCAAATACCTGTGCATTCCAGGATTTGTTGCTCATTTTACTCATCTTGGCCACTACACACCAATTTTAAATGCGCTTAGTGGGGGAAGGTGGGGGTCATATTTCCTAGAAAACTGAGTCACAAATGGAACCCCCAGCTCAGGATCGGTATTCATCCTGTGTGAGGATTCCATATATAGGCAACAGCCCGCAAGTCAAAGAAAACACCATTCTTGTTTTAATATTCTGTGACAGCTTTTTTTCTCAGAATATCAACTGTGAAAGTGTATCTAATGCTTTTCCACATTTCCAGAATGTCTGCATTACAGATTTATAATAATTTACAAAATAGCATCTTAAATCTCATAGGTCAAAAACATGCACAGAGCATCAAGAATTTTGTTCACAGACACATAGGTACAAAGGTTTAGCTAAATTCTCCTAGTGATTCCACTGGCCTCAGTGATAAGATACTTAAGATAGCTAAGCCTTACAGCTGAGAACCATTACTTGCCAAAGACTAATGGGGGAGGCATCGAAAAGAAAAAAAAAAAAAAAAAGACACTACCTCAATCGTTCATTTTTCATTAAATAAGTATTTAATTCTAGTATTACAAACTCCCAGTATGGAAGGTAGAATAGATACATATCCACTGGACACAAAAGATAAGGCAAAATAAACGCAAATCCAACAAATTAATCATCTCCTAAACATTTTGGTTATTTTCTGCTCACTTTCAGATATTAATTTCAACTAACGGCTGTTATGTGTTCTAAGCGTCCAACTCTTGATTTTGGCTCATGTCATGATCTCACGATTCATGAGTTTGAGGCCCATATCAGGCTCTGCACTAACAGTGTGGAGCCTGCTTGGGATTCTCAGTCTCCCTCTCTCTCTGACCCTCCCCACGCTCACACTCTCTCTCTCAAAAATAAACTTTTTTTAAAAAATGGTTATGTTTTCTAGGTTTTAAAAAAAGTAGTCACATCTCATTCCTAAATGGATTATTCCATTTAGGAGAAAACAGGAAAAGTTTCTGACCCAGATATTTAAGAAATTACAGCAAAAACAGGAATAGGTTAATCCTATAATCTCATTTATTGGCAACAAATAGATCATTGTTCCTACACACTAACTGAGCTAATCCTCTCAGGAAACTGAGCCTCCAAGAAGTGAAATAACTTGCTCAAAGTCAAATATGTGGCAAGTCAAACACTCTACTCAGCACACAATGGTTCCACATTAAGGTGAACTAAACAAGTCACAGGAGTGAAAGACATGAGAAATCTGAAACAGCTTCCTTGCCCAGTGGACATCCAGCTTGTTTAAAACATTATTTATATGAAAAAATACACAAATGGCTACACGTTTAAAAATTGCCCTAGAAGGCATTATTAGGACCAAACAGACTTGGAAGTCACAAGAAGTTGTTTCTTCTGTTCAACATAAGAAGGAACTGAATAAAAAACATTAAAGCTATTCAAGATTCACATTAGATGGTGAATATTTCATCAGAGGGAACTTTAAACAAGCCAGATATCCAATGGACAAGGATGACACAAAAAAAAATTACTTCCTGAGATGGTGGGCTGAATTATGTAACCACCACAGGCCCTTGTCTACAAGTCCTTTATATCCTTCTCCTGGACATCTCAATGCCAAGCTATCAAACATGGTAAGAGCCACCTTGACAACAAAACACTGCTAAATTTGTTCATTTGCAACTCTTTCTCCCTTACTCTTTCATTAAGCAAAGTTTTCAGGCCATAGAATTTCTAACTAGTAGCAAATAAATCTACAACCAAAAACATTTGGGAAATAGAAGCACTTTTCCTTTCATTAAAATTTGCTTTCAAATTATAGAAGGAAATTAAAAGCAATTTTAAGGGACTTGAGATCTTTAAAACAAGATCTTAGTATGCTAAAGGATTTATGTGAATGGCATATTCATCTACATAATGTCCCATTACATTTGTTAACCACATTGTACATGCTAACTAATACAGCTCTAAAATACTCTTCCAATAATACATTTTGGTTACGAATTGATAAAAATGAGTATTGGCAAAAATCTGAACTCAGTAATAGAACACATACCTGTCACACTAACAAATCTCTATCAATCTCTATCAGTACCTCTTTAAGCTAAGTATTATAAAAATATAACAAATATAAAAAGTATGAAACAAGGGCACTTGGCTGGCTCAGTCAGTAAAGCCTATGTCTCTTGATCTCAGGGTCATAAGTTTGAGCCCCAAGTTGGGCAAAAGAAAGAAAAAGTATGAAACAAAGCCATGATTCTAAGTATCTATTACATAGCTACAGTCATTTACACAAGTCCATATATGAACAAATTATTTTCAAATATGCTCTATGGGTCAATTTGAAGAGATACAGAAATTCATGATAAAATTATTTTATGGTCTTTATTAATAAATAAGCTAGGGGCACCTGGGTAGCTCAGTTGAGCATCTGAGTCTTGATTTCAACTCAGGTCATGTATGATCCCAGGGTCATGGGATCAAGTTCCAGATTGAGCTCCACGCTGAGTGTAGACCTTGTTTAAGATTCTCTCTCTCCCTTTTCCTCTGCTTACACACTCTCTCAAAAAATAAATTTTTTTAAAAGAAATAAGTTTAAATAATATAACAAACCACAATGAGAAAGAACAACTTATCCTCACTGCCAAGCAAAGAGTCTTTCTTCTAAACACATAACACTAGCCAACAAAAATTTAAGTGCTATTATCAAATCTATGTTCTAGACTGCTCTCAAAGAAATAAGCAGGTAAAAAGGAATCACTGAAGATTACATAAAATGGAATAACATGATTGGAACTTCAGTTAGATTAATATAAAAGGAGGCTTTAGGGTAACAAAGTAGGATAAATCTAGAAGCAAGTGTGATGTGGGGTTCGAACCCACGTGAGAATATGACCTGAGCTGAAATCAAGAGTCGAGCATTTAACTGACTGAGCCACCCAGGCGCCCCTAGTTTACTGTTGTTTTTGACGACTGACAAATGCATCCATTTTACTCTCATGACCAACTTTATAGCAGCCTTTAGCTCTTCTTTTGGTAGATAATATAATGTTCAACTTCACTGAAAATCATTTTGCTTAAAACAAAGGAGAGGAAATTGTAATTAAGAATATAGTGAAGGGGCACCTGGGTGGCTCAGTCGGTTAAGCGTCCGACTTTGGCTCAGGTCATGATCTTGCAGTTTCTGAGTTTGAGCCCCGCGTCAGGCTCTGTGCTAACAGCTCAGAACCTGAAGCCCGCTTCAGATTCTGTTCTTCTCCTCTCTCTGCCCCTCCCATGCTCAGGCTCTCTGTCTCTCAATAATAAACGTTTGGGGAGCCTGGGTGGCTCAGTCGGTTAAGTGTCCGACTTCAGCTCAGGTCATGATCCTGAGGTTTCTGAGTTCAGGACCCGCATTGGGCTCTGTGCTGACAGCTCAGAGCCTGGAGCCTGTTTTGGATTCTGTGTCTCCCTCTCTCTCGGCCCCTCCCCTGTTCACGCTGTGTCTGTCTCTGAAAAATGAATAAACCTTAAAAATAATAATAACAATAATAATAAATAAATGTTAAAAAAAAAAAAAGAAAAAAATTCTTGTACCAAAGTGTAATTAACTAAACCTCTTAACCAAAGGCTTTGGATAATATTGTTCTTTTGAAATAAATCATTGTTCAGAAAGTAGCCTGAGGATAATGTGATTTTGGGTTTTTTGGTTTCATTCTGTTTTGGTTTTTGTCAACTAGGCCTCAGCCCTGGTCTTTTCTGTTCCATAAATATTCTGAAACAAATTGGTCCATGGTAGATAAATATGCCATGTTTAAGGACAGAGAAACATTACAGTCTTAAAAAGTTAAAGAGACACCCATGTTCACAGCGGCATATTCACTACAACAAAAAGCGGAAGCAACCCAGATGTCCACTGATGAATAGATAAAGAAAATGTGGTTACAGGAGGTGCCCGGCTGGTTCTCGGGACAGCAGGTGACTCCTGATCATGGGGTCATAAGTTCACATTGGGTGGACAGTTTACTGAAAAAGATGAAATCTTAAAAAAAAACTATCTGGTTACAGACATAAAACGGAGTATTCGTCAACGTTAAAACAGGAAATTCTGACACATGCTACAACACGGACTGACCTTGAGAACATTATGTAAATATAGTAAGTATGTAAAATAAAAATTTACTTAAAAAGAAGTAAATATGCTAAACACAAAAGGACAGATACTTTTGATTTCACTTATATGTGGTACCTAAAGTCAAATTCATGGACAAAGAAAGTAGAGTGCTGATTACCACGATCTGAGGGAATGGGGGAGTGGAAATTATTGAATAGGTATAGAGTTTCAGTCTTGCAAGATGAAAAGAGTTCGAAAAACTTTACACAGAAATGAAAATGTACTTAACACTACTGACCTACACACTTTAAAATGGTTAAGTTGATAAATTTTACATTATGAATTTTACCACAATTAAAAGAAAAAAAGAGAGTTCCAATTCCAGTCGTGGAAGAATAGCTTATATCAGACTAACCTTCCTATAGAAAACAACTGTGAATTCTAGAGAAAAAATATTAAAGAACTATTTAAAGGCACCAGAAAGCAAAGTCAGAGAAACTGAAGGGAAAATCTACCAATAGAAGGGACTAGCGCTGGTATGAGTCATGTTTATGTAACTTTCCCCTGAAGCACTCAACAGTCCTAGAGACACAAAGCAGTTCAAACTTATTTTTTTTTAATGTTTATTTATTTTTGAGAGAGAAAGAGAGACAGCATGTGAGCAAGGGAGGGTCAGAGACAGGAAGACACAGAATCCAAAGCAGGCTCCAGGCTCCAAGCTGTCACCACAGAGCCCAACACAGGGCTCGAACTCACAAACTGCGAGATCATGACCTGAACTAAAGTCGGACACTCAACTGATTGAGCCACCCAGTTGCCCCAAGGCAGTTCAAACTTAGACTGAACATCTGTTTTTTACTTTAATCTAAGATATCAGAAACAGAGTTAGGAACTGCCAAAGCAGCTGAAAATAAATGCAGGAAGCACAAACAAGGATGGAGCCACAAATTCTGGATCACAAACTCTCAAACCCATTGCTGATTATGTCCTACACATGTATGGAAGTACGACTGCAAACAGACCAGTTCAAAGCAACAGCTGGATGGCTGAAGTAGCTGAGCACATACTTGAACTGTTGTCCACCGCAGAGCTGGAATCCTGCCCTGCTAGAGATGTGACCATGGACTTTCCACTGAAACTGTGTAGGGAACGTGAACTAGAAGGGTTAAGCCTATGTCCCAGGACTGAGAAATTCACCATAGACTAAGGACAAAACCCAAAGAAACCTGCCCTAAAAATATGTGTAAAAGCAAGTATCCCCAAGGTGAACAGTTAAAAAATTAAGCTGCATACTAGAACAAAAACTGACACTCTTCAAGGGACAATAAGAGAAACTAGAATGTCTAGAAAGCAGCATCCACACTGTTCAAGACACAATCAAAAAGAAGACCTGAGAAGAAACATACAAACAAAAGTAACACACACTTAAGAGCAAAAATCAATCAATAGAAACCAACTCCAAGATGGCCTAGATTTTGGACTTCACACAAGGATACTTTAAAGCAGCTATATAAATATGCTCAAGGAATTACAGATAAAGATGGTCATAATAAGTGACAGATGGGGAAATCTCAGTAGAGAACCAAAAACTACACAAAAGAACCAAAGAGAAATTCTAGACATGAGAAGCACAATATTTAAATAAAACAATTCACTGAATACCCTTAACGACAGACTAAAAATGTAAGAAAAACAGTCAATGAACTTGAAGACAGATGAACAAAAATTATCCTACCTAGAGAACAGAAAGAAAAAAGGATTGGTAAATTAGATGTCATCAAAATTAAAAACTTCTCCTCAAAGGCAACATTTAAAAAATAAAAGGCAATTTACAAACTGGGAGAAAGTATTCACTATATCTATATTTAACAAGAAATGTGAAACCAGAATAGATCTTTAAAAATCCTCCTAACAAATAAATTATTGTAAGTTAAATAAATTTATTAAAAAAAGACATGATCAGACATATCACAAGTAAAGATATGGAAATGGCCAAAAATCACATGAAATGATGCTCAACATCATTAGTCGCCACAGACATGCAACGTAAGGTCACAATAAGATTCTGTTTTACATTAATCAGAATAGTTAAAATGACAACAGTAAATGTTGGTGACAATGTAAAAAACAACCAGAACAGTCATATATAATGAGAGTCGAAATAAAGACATAACCACTTTAGAATATTATTTGGCAATTTCCCACAAAGTTAAACACACAACTACCCTTGGCCCAGCAATTCTACTCCTAGGAATTTGTCCAAGGCAAATGAAAAACATATGTCCACAAAAATACTTGATTTTAACAACTTTATTCAATATGTTTCAAAAAATTAGAAACAACCCAAATGTCCAAAAAGAGAAAGGATAAATATATTGTGACACCGTCATATTAGTGTAATGGAATACTACACTCAGTAATAACAAAGAATGAACTGATATAAAAAAAAAAGGGTAAATCTTAAAAATATGCTAAGAAATGGGGAGCCTGGGTGGCTCAGTTGGTTAAGCATCCAACTTCGGCTCAGGTTATGATTTCACGGTTCGTGAGTTTGAGCCCCATGTCAGGCTCTCTGCTGACAGCTCAGAGTCTGGAGCCTGCTTCAGATTCTGTGTCTCCCTCTCTCTCTGCCCCTCCCCCATTTACACTGTGTTTCTCTTTCTCTCCAAAATGAATAAATGTTGAGGGGAAAAAAACATGCTAAGAAAAGAAGCCAGGCATAAGAGACTACATCCTGTATGATTCCATACAAACTTCTTGAAGTTTAAGAATAGGCAAAACTAATCTACCATGATAGAAATTAGAACAGGGAAGTAGGTTTCATTAGACAGGGACAAGAGGTAAACTTTCTATAATGATAGAAATGTTTAGGGCTCCTAGGGGGTTCAGGTGATTTAGCATCCAACTCCTGATTTCAGCTCAGGTCATGATCTCACATTGCGTGAGCCTGAGCCCCATGTCAGTCCTCTGCACTGGCAGCATGAAGCCTACTTGGGAATTTCTGTCTCCCTGTCTCTGCCCCTCCTTTGCTCGCATGAACACTCTCATGCTCTCTCAAAAATAAATAAACATTAAAAAAATACTTTTAGTTTGCAAATGGTGCTGGTTACATGGTTATTCGAATTTATGAAAATCACTGTATTATATGTACACTTAAGATTTGTGCATTTCAGGGGCGCCTGTGTGGCTCAGTCGGTTGAGCGTCCGACTTCGGCTCAGGTCATGATCTCGCGGTCCGTGAGTTTGAGCCCCGCGTCGGGCTCTGTGCTGACAGCTCAGAGCCTGGAGCCGGTTTCAGATTCTGTGTCTCCCTCTCTCTGACCCTCCTCTGTTCATGCTCTGTCTCTCCCTGTCTCAAAAATAAATAAAACGTTAAAAAAAAATTAAAAAAAAAAAAAGATTTGTGCATTTCAAAGTATGTAAATTTTACTTCAATAAAAGTAATTAAGAATTATTTTTAAACCATGATATTGAGATTATGAATATTAAAAATTATTGAATTTTAAATTTGGCTTTTATTAAAGTCATCATACTTTACTAATAGAAATATTTTACTTCTGCACAGCAAAGGAAACAATCAGCAAAACTAAAAGGCAACCAATGGAATGGGAGAAGATATTTGCAAACGACATATCAGATAAAGGGTTAGTATCAAAAATCTATAAAGAACTTACCAAACTCAACACCCAGAAAACAAATAATCCAGTGAAGAAATGGGCAAAAGACATGAATAGACACTTCTCCAAAGAATACATCTAGATGGCCAACCGACACACGAAAAAATGCTCCACATCACTCATCATCAGGGAAATACAAATCAAAACCACAATGAGATGCCACCCCACACCTGTCAGAATGGCTAACATTAACAACTCAGGCAACAACAGATGTTGGCAAGGATACGGAGAAAGAAGATCTCTTTTGCACTGCTGGTGGGTGCAGCCACTCTGGAAAACAATATGGAGGTTCATCAAAAAATTAAAAACAGAACTACCCTACGACCCAGCAATTGCACTACTAGGTATTTATCCAAGGGATACAGGTATGCTGTTTTGAAGGCGCACATGCACCCCAGTGTTTATATTAGCACTATCAACAATAGCCAAAATATGGAAAGAGCCCAAATGTCCATCGATGGATGAACAGATAGAGAAGATGTGGTATATGTATACACACACACACACACACACACACACACACACACACACGCACGCACACACACGCACACACAATGGAGTATTACTCGGCAATCAAAAAGAATGAAATCTTGCCATTTGCAACTATGTGGATGGAACTAGAGGCTATTATGCTGAGCAAAATTAGTCAGTCGGAGAAAGATAAATATCATGTGACTTCCATATGAGGACTGTAAGACACAGAACAGATGAACACAAGGGAAGGGAAGCAAAATAATATAAAAACAGGGAGGGGGATAAAACATAAGAGACTCTTCAATATGGAGAACAAACAGAGGGTTATTGAAGGGGTTGTGGGAGTGGGGATGGGCTAAATGGGTAAGGGGCATTAAGGAATCTACCCCTGAAATCATTGTTGCACTATATGCTAACTTGGATGTAAATTAAAAAAAGAAAAAGAAAAAGAAAGAAGTATTTTAAAAGTTTAGTTTCCAAAGTTCTAAAATTCTATGAATACACACAATTTCAGACTGTCTCTGTACTTACATAGCACTTATCTTCAAATTTTAATACAGTGATTTCTGTGAACTATGAAAGTAAACATACTTGCTTAAGTATGTATCACTTACTCGGTTTTCTCAACTTCATATCTAACACCATGTATTCGCTTGAAAAATTCAAGACTTTTTCTGTACTTACAAGTGAAACTGAGTTTTTAGAAATCTGATTTTAAAATTATTTGAACTTCAATTTGATCAAAATATATCTTCTCAATTTCAGTATCTCTGATTACACCTACTTATTTCCACATCTACATGTAACAATGAACACTATTGTGCCCTCAGCAACCAGCCTTCAATCCTCTTCGATACCACTTTGACAGGCATGTCCTTCATTCTTTCCAAAGGCCGACCGCTACCCCTCAATTTGTTTCACTGGTTTGTCAATGAATGAGCCTGAGCACACTCATCCCCAGCACACCTTCTCTAGGTTATATTGAAAGAAAATGTATTTCCTGATACCCGTTTTAGATAGCAGAGGACAGACCCTTGTTTCACATGGTGGAACTAGCTCCACGTGGCCAATGAGCTTCATGACCTGGAAATCCTACTTAATAAATATTTAAATCCCATCCATTCAACTGAAATATGGATATATGATTCAGTCATCATAAAAACCCATGAAGAAAAATTCCTAAGGCTACACACAGACAAGAAGGATAAATTTGTTAGAGATTACAATTTTCTCTTTCAAACATAATGAATTGCTTTACGTGACAATTATATACTCTCATTTAATCCTTACCTTCTTTTAGAGCTTTGTCCATATTGTGAGAAATCACTACCCTTCTAGACTGAACTGACTCATGTGAGTTTCCATATACAGGACTCTGAAATGTAAGAAAAAAGGAAGAAAAAAAAAGATACAGATTACTGAATGAATAAATCATATATAAAAATAAAACCAAAGTATAAAATACCACTTAAACAAGATATTTCGATATTAATAAATTAAGAAGTTCTTCTGGAAAAAGTAAATAAATGCTTGAGGTTAAGATATTTTTAAAAAGGAAGGAAGGATTTTCCCTACCAGATATCAAAACAACATGATGCCAGAGGAGGAATAAACAAATCAACAGATCAGCAGAAGTACAAAAACAAATGCATCTACATATGAGAAGAACATAAGAAAATTTGAAATCAGTGAGGAAAACAGATTATTCAGTATACATGCTGCCAAAGCGAGCACGAAAACAGACTACTCAATAAATGGCGCTGGGATAACTGGATATTCACGTGTGATAAAAGGTTAGAGTCTTACCTCATACTTTAAACATAAATAATTCCAAATTGATAACCAACAAAGTATTTTGTTAAACTAAAAATGTATTCAAAGGGAATAAGGGAGAAGCTGTTAATAATCTTGGGATGGAGAAGGCCTCCCTAAAATAAGACACAAAATTCAAAAGTTTTAAAGAAGAAAAGGAACTGACAAATACAACTACATAAACTAGACAACTCCTGTGTGACCAAAGACACTATAAAATATAAATGATAAGAGAAGGAGACAATATCTGCAACATACATCACAAAGGACTATTATTTAATATATACAGAGTTCCTAAGAAAAATAAAAGGATGTCAAGCAATTAAAAGGGCAATCATAAAAGATAAACAAATACCAATAAATACATGAAAAGAAATAAATACACAACCTCCTTTTAGTTAGAGAAACACAAATTAGAGCAATGAGATCTCAAACTGCCAAAGCGGGGGAAAAGGTACCTACTCTCAAATATTGGCAAAGATACCTAGAAATACTCATTTTCATACATCATTGGGGGAAATGTCTACTTCTATGAGCTACAATTTCATTTAGCCAATTCTACTGCTAGGAATCCAACCAACGGATATTTTTGCAAATGTGCAAAAAAGTATGCAAAGAACTTCCTTGCTCTGTTGACTTTAAGGGCAAAAAATTAGAAAAAACCCATGGGGCACCTGGGTGGCTCCACCAGTTTGGTGTCCGACTTCGGCTCAGGTCATGATCTCATGGGTTCCTCGGTTTAAGCCCCGCGTCAGGTTCTGTGCTGACAGCTCAGAGCCTGGAGCCTGCTTCAGATTCTGTGTCTCCCTCTCTCTTTCCCCCCACCCTCTTGCTCTCTGTCTCTCAAAAATGAATAAATGTTAAAAAAAAAATTTTTTTTTAATAAAAAGAAAAAACCCAAGTGTCTATCAATAGTCAGAGCTAAATTATGGTACACCCATATTTGAGAATGTAATGCAGCCATTAAAAACAATGAACTGGCTTGAACAATACAGAGAAGATTAACCTGGCCCCTTTTCAAGGATGATATGCAAATATGCAAGCATTCCATTTAAAAAAAAAAAAAAAAAAAGAATGAATTAGGGAAAAATATATACCTTCATGGAAAGTTTTCCGTGATGGGAAATGTTTGGGAATATATACACCAAACTATTAAAAATAGTTTCTTCTAGGCAGGGGCATAAGTTTTTACTCCACTCCGTTACTTCTTACTCCACATATGTCTGTGTAACAGTATGCTTTAGAATTTTTAATTGTACAAAGATACTATTTGGCACACAAAAAAAGGGGGTGGGATAATATAAAGAATTAAAATCCTGGGGCGCCTGGGTGGCTCGGTTGGTTAAGCGTCTGACTTCGGCTCAGGTCATGATCTCACGGTCTGTGAGTTCGAGCCCCGCGTTGGGCTCTGTGCTGACCGCTCAGAGCCTGGAGCCTGTTTCAGATTCTGTGTCTCCCTCTCTCTCTGCCCCTCCCCTGTTCATGCTCTGTCTCTCTCTGTCTCAAAAATAAATAAATGTTAAAAAAAAAATAGAAAAAAAAAACAATTAAAATCCTACTATCTGGCTAGTAAGACTATTTACAGAATAAATTGTTTTAATTGGTCACATACCAAAGTGATTGAAAACATGTTATTATGTGATTGGGCCCACTTATTGGTTTTGGAGGATAAATAGAAACTGAGGAATATTAACAAGATGTAGGATACTCCCCTGTGCATGGGAAATATTACACGTGCTTGACTAGCATTACCACATCACTACTGAGATCCAAATGGCTAATATGACTACCACGCTCAACCAACAAACAAGCATGAGGAAACAACTTTGTTCTCCAGGCAGGGCCACCCCACTACAACTGCATTCAACCCCACGGTCCTGGGCCACCCAACCTGGAGTGGAGAACTTCTAGTCCTTAGCTTAGTTCCATACTATCCATGGGTAGAGTGCCAAAGTGTCATCCATTTTCTTTGTTATTAAAAACAAAAAGCCATAGTTTTAAGATTCCTTAGTTGAAATACTTTTAAAAGCCTTAAGATGAAAGTGTTGGACTCATGAAAGAAAAGAATCCCTTTATGCTACAAATTAGCGTAACATTCCACACTCCCCCAAGGAGTTACCAAAAAAACAAAAAACAAAAAAAAAACTTACTCATTACCTATAGACAAAGTCATTAGTGAATAAAGCACACTCTCAACCACTTAAAACTATTTTTTAGTCTCTCGGCTTGCTATAAAATTTAATGTAAGTATATTTTGTTTAACTTTTAAATTTAGTTTGTGAGAAAAATTGAGTAAACGAGGAATTTTAAAATTCTAGCAATTTTTTTTAAGTTTATTTTGAGAAAGTGCACGTGCACCCACACGAGGGTGGGGGGAGTCGGAAGGGTGGGGAAGGGGCAAAGAGAGAATCTGAAGCAGGCTCTGCACCGCCAGCACAGAGCCTGAAGCGGGGCTCAAACCCACGAACTGTGAGATCATAACCTGAGCCAAAACCAAGAGTCGGATGCTTAACCGACTGAGCCACCCAGGCGCCCCAAATTCTAGGCATTCCTAAAATACCAGACAGATATTTTTAAACTTACCCATTTTTTAGACAGTTGTTTTGAACTAACACTTTTAGAGTGCTATTCTAATGAGTAATTTTAATCATAATTTCTCAAGTTTTTGGGTTCCCAAATCTAGATATGGTAGTTTTAGTACATAATACTAGTTGGATGAGAAATTACAACCAAACAACACTTATTTGAGATGGTCCCAATTTGGGGTTCTTAAAATAGAAACTGCCTATCAGGGCTGGGAGAGAAGCAGTTGTGAATGTTGGGAGAGAAGCAGTTGTGAATGTGACGGACAGACAGCACATGGATACATAAGCATATTCTGTGCTTATTGTGTCTTTCTTCACAAATTCCTCCAAAACTTAATGTTTTCATTCTTACCTTTACTGTTTTCTGTTTTCCTAGTTGTGGCTCTACTACTTCTTGCCATCTGTCTACAAACTTCTTTTCTCTCTCTGCTTCATACTTAGATGGAATACATATATAAACATGTCTGTCACTACTGACTGTATCTAAGTCCTTTACGCTCTTTAATCTAAAGAGCTTATGAGAGTAATGTTCTCTATGTTGGCTCTTTAAGTAAAAGCTCTATTATTTTTTCTGTGTGTTTTTCCAGTCTGGGGTTGTGGATTTCCCCACACGCTATCCCCCAGGGTCACTGGCCCTCACCGGAAAGAAAAAAGTTCATCATCCCTATCCCATCCCTAACAGCCTGATGGAGAATCACTAAGTAATAGGAACAGGAAGATTATTTAAAAAAAAAAAAAAAAAAAAATCATGCGCTCAAAATAACTAGGAAACCATGCGTGAAAATTCCTTTTTTAAGGATTTAGTATTTACAGAGCCAGAATCTCATGTCTAAATGACTACACAGAGTATAAGTTAGTCACTACCACACATAGCCTATTGCTTTTAGATCACAAAGATGGAATTTACTAATCTTTACCCCAGGGTGGAGAAAGAAAAGGAAGGAAAAGAAAGGAGGGAAAGGGAAGAAGGGAGAGGAAGGGGAGAAAGCTAGCTAGCTGCAACAAATGCAAAATTTGAATAAATTCCTGTGGCTCAGGGCAGTTGAGCCAAAATTGTCTTCATTTTCCTTCTATTTATAGGGTTGAAAAAAGAAACTCCACATGGCAGAGACTTCCCCCAAAGACTCGTCCTTTAAGGCAAATGCTAACTTGCCCTATCCGCACTGGCACAGGCCTCATTTCTCAAGGAAAGCCCACCTCTTCCCGACAATCTCTTGCCTAAAATGCCAGTATTAGGAAAGAGGAAATAAAAATGTCTGTACTTCTCCCACTGTAACAAAGAATAAGTGATAGAAATTTTCAGGAAGATTTCAAATCCAGAAATTAGGACTTTGAATGTCGTCCGACTACTCGGCTCTCACTAAAGTTTTTAGTATCCGTATCACACTGTTAACTCATAAAAGCTTTTGGCTAACTAGTACCACTGTCATGTAAAAAATACACCTCATTTTTTATTTAATTAAAACAAGTGAATTCTGTCTTCATTTTAAGATTTAAAGCTAGCTGAAAACTAACTTGAAATCATTTTTAATCACTTGGTGAGTTCTCTGGAGAGAAAATGACGTCTCGACACAGAACTGCTAATTTTAAAAATGCTTTCCAAAGACAGAGCAAAACCAGAAAGCTTTTCTCTAATATATGTAACTAAATCCTCCACCATCAAGGAGCAGATACCATATCAATAAACCCTTTGCTGAATGTGTATCAGCTGTCTATTCACTCCTGAAATACCAGGTTTTAGTCTACAGCCAAAATATACTCAAATTGTCTTTGTGTCAGAGCTAAAGACACCCTCTTCTGAGGAACCAACATCCAGAGAAAACCCATGCAGAGAAACCTGGGTACTCTGACATCATTAGCAACTAAACAACCAGGAACCACCTGGAATTCAGCCAAGACATGTACCTCATTGTCCATTGTTTATAAGCAGGACGTTGCTTACTGTGCTGCTTCCTGTGGGAGCACAGATGGGGCCAGGACAGCCAGCCCATGACTTGGAACTGCTTTCGTGCCCATTACCTGGGCTTCTTAAATAAACAAATGTCACCCTCCTTCAGTATATGCTTATACGGTGAAAACAAAAATTTTTTTTAATGTATTTTGGTCTGTTTTCAGAAGAAAAACAGTTGCACAGAGTTGAAAGACTGATGGGTGTAATTTCTTATAAGGTACTGAAACCGTGATTTATCTTAGGAAAACAAACACAAAGCCCTGATCATCACCATTAACCACATGGAGCCGTCACATGGCTGAGTCTTTCCAAGTATTCTCAGCATCTGACAAGTACTGGGATCCCGTGACTAATATTCTCATTCTCAAACTATGTTATTCTCAAAACCTTGGCTCCTTTCAAGCCAATCATATTCTGCCTCAGCCTCAGAAAATAATTACTCCAAAACCAAAGAAATCCAAGAATCACACAGAACCTTCCTCCGAAGATAAGGGACTAAGAAACTTGAAAGGCTATCTCAGGAAGATAGGAAAGGACTGAAATAATTGAAAATTCGTCTCATTTGACTGAGACACTGACAGAAGATTGTGACACGAGTAATAAACGTCATGGCCCAACAGGGAAGCTGAGGAGCCACGTTACAGAGCTATGAGGGCAGCGCAGAGTAGAAAGAACACGGGCTCTCAAGTCCAACAGTGCTTTTTACTAATGGCAGATCCTTGACTCAGCCAATTCCCTCTCTAGCTTAAGACGGCTTATAATACTTCAAAGGATTAAATAACTAACATCAGGGGTCCCAAAATGAAAAAACACAGCAGGAGCCTGGTAAGGAATATAAGTGAATTAAGGGGGTGGCCATAGCTGTACCTGCTAGATGTTCCAACTCTCTTCTGCAAAAAACGGAAATCAAAAATTTCAGATGTTGTCTACAAGTAATTCAATTTCATTCCCAACACTGTGGGCTTACGCTGTTTGGGCCAAACCACGTGCCACATTCAAACCACAGCCCTCTACTATGTCACTGCTGGCGCACAGCACGCGTTTATTAGCAGAGTGCCTGGCACCTACTAGCAAATAGAGCCATGATCACTGATAAAACTCAAAATGTTACCAACTTTCAACACATTTGAGGATAATCGGTGGGCTAGTTGGATGGATGGCTGGTTGGTTTTCTGAAAGGAAAGAAATGGTGGAAACAAATGCAAGAAAGAAGGGCTGAAAAGTTAAGTAACCAGAAAACAAGAGCCGAGATAATAAAACATATTGTTCTTGAAATATTTTTGCCTTTGAAGCCACACTTTAGAGGGAGTAAAGTGTACATTTCCTGGAGATGTTCTACAGTGTATGTGCCTTTACACTCTATTGCTGGTGAAGTATTTGAATGTTCAAACAAAACCCGGTTTGATCAGAAGCCAGCTTCCTGGATTGTGCTTTACAATGTTTAATCACAAACTAAAAAAAGGTCTTGTTCTCTTTATTGATAAAAGAAAATTGTCAAACACATTGTCACATACTGAGAGGTTATCATCTGGGGAGACTGTACTGATAGAAAGTAGTGGTATTTGTGTCTATTGTCCCCTCTTAACCAAGTACAATTTGGGGGCACCTGGGTGACTCAGTCAGTTAAGCATCCAACTCTTGGTTTTGGCTCAGGTCATGATCTCACGATTTGTTGAGTTTGAGCTCAGCACGGAGCCTGCCTGGGATTCTCCTCTTTATCTCTCTCACTGCCCCTCCTCTGCTCTGTCTCTCAAAATAAACTTAAAAAAAAAAAAAAAATCAAGTATAATATCTACTTCAGATATAAGAGAAAAGGCTTCTTTGAAATTCAAACCTATAAATGTCCTCTTATTATTGTTTTTCTAGATTCCAAACATGCTTTATTTCTTTTTAAAATGCTATTTACAGCAATATAAAGAGTAGAGACAAGTTCAACATTATAGATGTAAAAGAATTAAACTGACCCATAACACCATTAATCCAGAAATGATTATTAACATTCTGGTGCATTTCCTCTCAGACGGTGACTCCAACACTTACTACGTAACTTTGGGAACCTATTTTTCTGAACCTCAATTTCTTCATCTCTAAAATAAATATAACAATAGTACCCAAAAATAAATAAATAAAAGATAACAATAGTACCTACCTCTTCAGGTTGATAAGAGCATTAAATGAGTTACTACACATTAAGCACTTACAACAGTGCCTGGTAACACAATAATTCAGATTATTGGTACTTTTATCATTTTCCTACTTTTTAAAAGAAATTAAGATAACAGTATTCACACAGCTCTGCAACTGGCTTTTCTTTTTAAATTTAAAAGATTTTTTAAATGTTTTTATTATTTTTAATTTTTGAGAGACAGCACGCAAGCAGGCGAGGAGCAAAGAGGGAGACACAGAATTCAAAGCAGGCTCCAGGCTCTGAACTGTCAGCACAGAGCCCGATGTGGGGCTCGAACCCACAGACCATGAGATCATGACCTGAGCCAAAGTCAGATGCTTAACCGACTGAGCCACCCAGGTGCCCCTCTTTCTCTTTGAAATGAAAAAATATTTTCATTTCTATGCTATTGATCTAAGTGTAGGACCACCAGAAACAATCTAAAAAACTACTAAGTGTCTATTAAATATATAGTTGGATTTGGAGTCTGACTTCATTCAAAGGACTGTGTACCTCAAGAATTTTGTGCTTCATGGAGTCTTACGAGCTAAGAAGAAACTGAAGGAATTGAATGGGGCATGGTAGGAGGGTGTAGGAGATGCTGTGAAGCACAAAATATGCAAAGCTGAACTGGAAAAATCCCTTTCCAGCCTCTTCAGCCAACCCTGAACTATGGGCCCGGAAAACCCGATGCTGCAGGGTACTTCCAGACAGGGAAATGAGTAATGGACACAGAGGCAGGAGCAAGCCAGGGCCTTCTCTAGCCTGAGGAATATGTGGGCAGTGAAGCCAACTTGGCCTCCAGAAATATAAATCCCTATCGTGATTCTACCTAAAATGAACTTGGCAAGAGATGAATGGTAGATTAGATCATCAGTAGCTCCCGTAGCTTATTACACCGTTTATCAAAGTATGGTTGTGTTCAGGCTAAAGGCCAACCCTGCCTGTATGCATCAAATATAGGAATCAAGGTTCTGTTTATATTTCTATAATGAAAGATATTCTTCAGCTGGGATAGATCTGAGAATAGATCCCATGAAAGAGTATGAAATCAGACCCTTTCTCTGAACAAATATGAAATTCAAATGTGCTTTATGCTGGAGCACAATCCCCCTATTATTACTATGGGAAAAGCATATGACATTACATTATAATGGCAAAAACACTACATTAAGACCCAGAAAATGTAGGCTGTAGTTGGTTCTTTGCCATTTTCTTGCTGAGTTATAGTAAACATATTCACCTCTTTGAGATTCAATTTAAATAATTTTTGCTCTATTTATATTAAAGGATGATTCTGCATCTCAAGAAGGATAATGCAGTAAAAGTGCTTTAAAATTACAAAGCAGTTTACAAATATAGGTTCTTATTACAGTTCCAAGAGTCATAGTCTAAATTTTTTTACAATATTTCCTTCGCAAAAAATGATTGTAGTTCTATTACATGTGATTAGTATTATGACTTTCATGGTTTCAGGTCTTACTGTCACAAGCAGATTTCTTGGTTAATAAACTACTTTCCAGAAGAAAAATGAATAGTTCTTTACTAATTGATCAACAGAGATAGATTTTGAGGTAGGTTAATGTATTTAGGATTGTTTTTCCACTCAGTTGGAAGAATTAGACTAACGGGAAGGGAGATGTGTTTCACTTCTAACGTCAAGGACTCAAATCTGAAGATCCTTAGAAAACACACTTCCCTTGATTTTAAGAGAAATTTAAGTATATCTCAAATCAGACACAGGTTTGGAAACTGAAGTAATAACATGCACTTGAAAGTACACAGGCAGACAGCAGTTTGCCTAAACTGGTAAGTGCAGAACAGATACCAGGGCTAGAAGGAGGAGAATGAGGAAAAGCAAATTGTCTCAGGAAGGGTAATTGAAAACTGACTTTAGCTTTGTGCATTCCTGAAAAGGTTCATGTAATAAAAATTCTATAACCATTTTGTTGCTGACTTCCATTGTAATTTTGAGTTCACGAGGGAAATCACAGGCTTCCATGATAGGAATCACATTTCCATCCATTCATTCAATCATCTAACATTTACTGAGGACTCTGTGCGTCTGCCACTTAGTTGGGTACCACAGAGACAAAGGGAAATAAATTATGTTCTCTGTGCTCAAGGGCCTTAATCTATTTTTGACGGAAGCTTATCTTCAAGTAAAAGAGGTGGCAAAAGGTTTAGAAAAAGAACTCTTAGAGATAATAACAGCAAAAACATTTATTGAGTCCTTAATGTTGTACTGGGCTGTATGCTAAGTACATTGTCATTTAATCCTCAGTGACCCCATGAGATAGTTAGTGTTATCCCTGTTTTATGGATCAGGAAACAGTTTTAAAGAGATTAAGTTAGGCTAGCTATACCACTGAGGAAGGTTGTGCTTTGGAATTCTAATATTCTTCCTTATTCTGGTATCTTCTCTACATTATGATCTTCAGCCCAGGTCATGGAAGAAAAGTTACTCAGTATACAATCAACCCATGAGATCGTTTCATAAGAATTTAAGTTAATACATATTTGAGGTATATTACAAGAATTATTCTCATTTCATCAGAGTTCTCACTGAAACCACTCAACCCAAATGATAAGGGAGCAAGAGTGGTTACCTCTGCTTCAAGGCTTTCATGTAACTCAACAAATAGAGAGGAGTCACATAGAATTCCTTTTTTCACAGAGTCCTTTAGTAACAAAAGCAATCATTTTTTTTTTTTAATATTCCATTGCTGTTCTGAAATACCATAATACTATCATTAATTTGTTGGCTAGCTTTTAAATAAAAACTGGTGATTAGATATTTAGTACCTACCAAGTTAGAAAAATATTATATTGGTAATCTAATTCAGTAGTATCTCTATTTCCATAGTTCCCTTAAAGCAAAAAGCTGAGCTCCATGTACAGTGGCCCAGGCAACACACAGATACACAAGATACTGAAATGTGGGAGATGAATTATTGTCATAAAAACACTGGTTGGATAAAATCAAGATGAATTCAATGGAAACTATTCAAAGAAGTTGACTTTACGTCCCTTCTAACTAATGGGTAAAAAGTTACCTGTCCCAGCATAGATGTAGATCATAAAAATTATTCCTACCGTTTCCATCAAAAATTCATGTTAAAATTCAAAGAACAAAACTTCTGGGGCACCTGGGTGGGCAGAGAGACAGGGAGACACAGAATCCAAAGCAGGCTCCAGGCTCTGAGCTATCAGCCCCCACTGCGGGGCTCGAACTCACAAACTGTGAGATCTTGACCTGAGCCAAAGTCAGAAGCTTAACCAGCTGAGCCCCCCAGGCTCCCCAAGAGGTAGTTTTAAATGTAGTGCTTGAATCAAAAAGTATTTGTAGTCCTAGAACGGCCTACACTGAGTACAGGCACTGAATGAAACTCCTCTAAAGAAAAACAACCACGTTATTATCTAACTGCTATTGCCTTTAATCGGTAAAAATCACCTGAGTACAGTTTCAAGCAAATGCCATAAGGGACACTGGAATTGCCAGAGCTGACCTTGGGCCAGTCAAGAGACAGCACCCCCACTCTACACACCCTTAGTCTCTCCCACTGCCTGATTTCATAATGTACAATGCAAGCTTTCTTCTCAGACATCATTTTATCAGAGAGCTTCTGGACGCAACTCCTTCAGTCACAAAAGAAATAAGAAGATGAACAACGTGGAACATCAGGGCACATCACATCCACAACACGGTCCCTTGGCTCCTCAGCTCCAGGACCCTCCTCTCTTCTCCCTCTTTCTCGTGGCCACCTCAAGGTCTTTCTTAGTAGACTTACAGTCTCTTCTACCCGTCCCCTTCCTCTAAGCTCCCTCCTGGCCTCGGTTCCTTCCTTGGTTTAGCTGACACCTGAGCAGCTCCCATCAGGACTCCTGTACCCTGGTCTGTCCCACGGCCTGGCTCTTTCTTGGCTCCACTGCAGGAGCCGAGTGCTCCTCCTGCAAACGTATCACAACCATGCCAATGGGTGTCACCACATTCTCCTGGCCTCCGACCCACAAACTGCACTTAACTCTAAAACAATCCGCCCAGGGTGGCTCTGTTACTTAAGTGTCATGTCATGCTTTCAGCTTGGTCAGGATCTCATAGAGCCCGAGTCGGGCTCTGTGCTGGCAGTGCAGAGCCCGCTTAGGATTCTCTTTCCCCCTCTCTGCCCCTCCCCAACTTGTGCTTTGTGTGTCTGCGTGTATGTGTGTGTGTGTGTGTCTATTTCTCAAAATATATAAACAAACTTTAAAAAAAATTTTAATAAAAAAATAAAATTGCAACTCCTGTGCTCATATCTTAAAAAACTAAACTAAACTAAATAAATAAAACAATCTGCCCACTTATCCTTGCTAGGCTTCCTCCCTGCTGTGTGGCCATAGAGCATAAAGACTGAGACGCTGGTTCCAGCGTCAGAAAAAGCCTGGATCCCTGGTTCATAACCTGACACCTTTAGCAAGTCATTTAACCTCTTTAAAACTGTTTCCTGGTCCACAAAATGGGGCTAAGAGTAACTATCTCATGGGGTCCCTGTGAGGACTAAATGAGAATATACTTACTATAGTACAATAGTAAGGGCTCAATAAATGACTTTGCTGGTATTTTCTCCAATAGTTATTTTTCCCCCAAACTTTTTGCCACCTATCTTCAAATTACCCTCTGCACAGGTCTTCTCTTAACCGTCAGCAATTAACTTTACTTCCTACTTACCGAGAAAGTAGGGGCCAGCTTGAAACATCTGAATTCCCTGCCAACCTCCTAAGAGGTTCTCTCTATACCCTCCCCTTTGTATGTCTTTCCCACTAGTCACAAGCCCAAACCCTCCACCCGTGCTCTGGTCCTGTGTGCCTAGACACCACCCTATCAATCATTCTCTAGCTGAGACTTTCAGGCCCTTCCGGTCTCCTTTTCAAGATTCCCCTTTAACTCAGAAATGTGTTTACATCTCTCCCCTCAACAAAAAGCCCCCCCACCCCCAACACACACACAATCCTATCAATGCTCCCTTCTCTTCTTTCCTCCTCGGTCAAGCTTCTAGAGAACACCGTCCACATACTGTCTCTCCTTCCTCACCTCCTCCTCGCTCTTCACCCACAAGGATATCATTTCTGCCCCCACATCCATCTTTGCCTCCCCAACCACCACTGTCACAAGTCTCCAAAGACCCTCCCAGTTGTCAGACCCAGTGGACACTTCTCGGTCCTCCTTCTGGACCTCTCTGCTACACCTGATGCTACTTGCCACTTATTCCCTGCTTCTCTCTTGCCTCTTCTCTCCTACGCACGGTCTCGGCATTGTTTGCCCTCACACCGCAGCGGACGGCTCCTCCTCGGCCTGCCCTTGGCTCCCTGGTTTCAACCATTACAGGCTGTCCTGGGCAGTCTCATCAACCCTGTAGTTTTGACTACCGTGTTGTATCCGGACCGCCAACAAATCTACTCCCTTCATCCTGGCCTCCCCCTCAGATTGCAGACCTGCACACCTAACTGCAGGCTGAACATATCCACGGGCCTCTCAAAATCTACACGGCAAAAACCCACTACCCACCACTGTTCCAAACCTGCACTAATGGTTCCTGAAATCATTCATCCTCCCACACCAGACCCTGGAATTAACCCAGACTTTTCCCTCTCCTCGCCACAATAGACATTTACTGGGCAGAACCAAAAAGCAGGTAAAGCAGACTTTTTGGTAAAGGACGGAAGGACAGTCGAAATGGGCCTTTAACAAGCAGAAGTGAAAGGGCAGAAACGGGGGCTGTGGCCTTCTCAGAGGCATGTGGTTACTCGCACATACACCACACGAGGGTAAATTCAGGAACAGAAGGTATATATATTTTTTGATATTTATTTATTTATTTATTTATTGAGAGAGAGAGAGAGAGAGAGAGAGAGAGAGAGAGAGAGAGAGAGAGAATGAGGGGGAGAGGGGTAGAGAGAGGGGAGAAAGGATCCAAAGCAGGCCCTGCACGGTCAGCACAGAGCCTGACAAGGGGCTCGATCTCACAAACCATAAGATCATGACCTGAGCCAAAATCAAGCTTAAGTGACTAAGCCACTCAGGTGCCCCAGAAGGTAGATTTAAGAATGAGCAGAAGTGTGGAAGACAGGCTAAAAAGACAGGTTAGCCCTACTCATGAAAACTAGTAAGTACTCATTGTTTTGACTCTAATTTCTTTCCTCTCTAAAGGTTGACCCAGGTCAATCACAGAAACCCTGTCCCCTTGCCCAAACCTAGCCAGTAAGATGTGAGGAGAAGACTGCCAGAGGCATTTGTAGTAACCTTTTCCTTGTTCCCAAAAGGGACTTTCTTCCTCTGGATATCACCTGGTGTGGCTGTGGTACCTGAGGCTGCTACCATCATCTGGCCACTAGTCTAAGAGTTAATCCACCTCAGGAGAGGGCAGAAGAAATACAAGCAATGGTGATGGAGGCTTGACATTCCCCACAAGGGGCCTGTCCTACCTCTAGACCTTTAGATTGTGTATTATTTCTCAATAGATGTCTTTATTGTTTAATAAAAAAAAGGGGGGGAGGATAGGGATTGGTCACATGTAGAAAACACAGGGGGTCTAAGTTTTTTTCATGTTTATTTATTTTCAAAGAGAGAAAGAGACCGTGTAGGGAAGGGGGGCAGGAAGGGGAGGGGCAGAGAGAGGGAGAGAGAGAATCCCAAGCAAGCTCCATGCTCTGAGGGCAGAGCCCAACACGGGGCTCAATCTCACCAACTGTGAGATGATGACCTGAGCCGAAATCAAGAGTGGGCACTTAACCCACTGAGCCACTAGGCCCTCCAAAAACACAGGGTTAAAAACAGTTTAACAGATACCTTTATTATAGGATTTCTCAACGTTAAAATAGAAAGTTTCAAGAACTTAGTTCTTCAAATTTATGTGATGAAACAAGCCTCTCATCCTGCCTCTAGTTTTTGAAGTGTACCTAAAAGTATCTCCAAGAATTAAGCATTTATGGATCATAGTTTAGAAAACTAGTTTTTACCAGAGCAGATGAGAAGAGTGTATGACTGACTTATGATACAGCACAATGATGACAGTAATACAGGGACAGAAATGTGCTACGGGAACCCAGAGGGATCACTGCCCTTCTCGGAGGTTCTCACTCAGAATGGCAGATGGGTTTCACATTATGTGCCAATTCTAGTAAATATTTACTAATTGCCTGGAATACTATATTGAAAAGGATTCTGAGGCCTCATCCAGATTCAGCAGGAAAACAAAAACAGCCTTACTCAATTAGAAATGATCATCAAGAGCATAGAAGGGGTAGTTGGGACATGATTCTAGTTCATCCTGAGACTTCTAAAGTGACATCAATTCCTAAACAAATCCTAGAACCATCCCAAAGAATTTCAAATTTTTTTAAACCTCAATCAGGTGAGATTGATCTTTAATAATTAAAAGGGTAATAAAGTGGTTAAGTGTATGGACTCCAGGGTAAGAGAGACCTGGGTTTAATTCTTAGTTCCTCCACTTGCTATGTGGACTGGATACAGTATTCAGCTGCTCTAAATCTAAGTTTTCCCATCTGTAAAATGAGATGAACGGTCCTAACTCACATGGTAGGTTTAAAACTTTGGGGCGCCTGGGTGGTGCAGTCGGTTAAGCGTCCGACTTCAGGCAGGTCACGATCTCACGGTCCGTGAGTTCGAGCCCCGCGTCAGGCTCTGGGCTGATGGCTCGGAGCCTGGAGCCTGTTTCCGATTCTGTGTCTCCCTCTCTCTCTGCCCCTCCCCCGTTCATGCTCTGTCTCTCTCTGTCCCAAAAATAAATAAAAAACATTGAAAAAAAAAATTTAAAACTTAAATTAGGTAATACATCCAGCTGCATACAGTAGGTACAATAAATATTAAGTTTAGCTACAGCAATTACTAAGGCATTTACTCTTTGATATTCATATGTGTCCACTGTATACACAACCATGGACTGGAATGCAATGAATTAAATGGAGACCATACAACCTATTTCCCTGAACCCGTTAACAATGCCAAGAAAGGCTACGATAAGCAAGTGGCAAAGATGATTACAAAGCACTGTTGAAAGTGTTACTTGCCTTTAAGGAAACCTATGAAATAAAGCTAACACCTGAGAGAATTCTCTGCAAAACACACTTTTCCAGATCTCTCCATAGAGAAAGCCAAGAAACAATGACCAAACCTATAGCAACAAGCCTCCTTAACACCTAGAATGAGTTTTATTTTTTTCCCCTGGGGCACAGAACTTTTGGTACTAAAGCCAAGACAGTTGGAAGCAAATCAGGTCGGTTGGTCACCCTACAAACAAATAAAGCAAATCAAGTCCCAACAGCTGGGTCCAGGTCTTGGCTGTGCTACTCAGAGCTGAGGCAGAATGAGTTCTTGAAATACCATTTCCCATTAAAAGAAATCAGGGCTCTTTTTGGAGAAATGGCTAAGTCCAGGTGTGAGAAGAAACTGCTCAAGATGAACCTGAAATATCCGGTTATGTCAGACAGCAAGAAAACTCTAAAAACTAATTAGGGTCATATCAAAAGGTAGGGTCATATAGAAAGGTCTCTGGAGCCAACTTCAAAAGGCTCCCATGGGCCAAAGATGGGATTTTAGAAGCTTCAAAAAAAGATAATTACAACTGATCAAAACCTATTATGTTCTCATCTGCAAGTTCGTAGTAAATTCTTTTTTCAAAACACATAACTAATTGATTACCTTCAAAGGATGTTGGGGAACCAACTCATCATTTTAGAAACTAATAATGGGGGAAAATCTAGCATTTGCTCTGCTTTTCTCTATGAACTGTATACCACTGTGTAACCAAATAGATGAGGGAAACAGGTCTCTTTTAAAAAAGTATTCAGGGGTGCCAGCATGGCTCAGTTGGTTAAATGTGTGACTTCAGCTTCGGTTCTCATCTCACCATTCGTGAGTCCAAGCCCCACATCAGGCTTTGCGCTGTGCTGACGGTGCAGAGCCTGTTTGGGATTCTCTCTCCCCCTCTCTCTCTCTCTGCCCCTCCCCGACTTGTTCTTTCTCTCTCTCTCTCTCTCTCCAATTAACTAAATAAACTTAAAAAAATTTTTTTAATTAAAAAAAGTATTCAAAGCAATAAATGAAAAGTAAATGACAGAATTTGAACATTACCATTTTGTCACCCCCAACAAATTAGTGGATCTAGCTATCAAGCATCAGCAGCTACTAATATAACCAAAAGTCAGTAAGATGTTTTGTGTCTCCCAATGAAAGATCACACCACCACCTACAGTCTGTCAAATGGATCGAACACAAGTTTGATCACACCTCTGGATCCAGCTGCCAATTTGCGGGACATACAAAGGAGAGGACATGTTGAACTGCATCATTCACGTGTAATCAGCAAAATCCAGACCACAGGATACTCCACAGGACAAATGCTCCAGGTTCTTCACAAATAAATTGCAAAGAAAGGACAGAGGATAAGAGGATAAGGATATCCCATAAGGAAAAGGATAGAGGAGAAACTAATTTTTTTTTAATGGGGGAAAAAAACCTATCATGTCCACTGATGCACATTTGAGTGATAACACCATTACAACATGCAAGGAAGTGAATACTATAAAGTCAAGAGTTACTTAAGTGGAAGAGGAGGGGCTGGGTGGAAATATAGAGGGGCTTCTGGAGTTTCCGGAAGTTCCAAGGGTGTTCTCTTTATGATCATTCATTCAACTATACATTTATTTTCTGTGATTTTCTGCATCTGCATTTGTTATTTTACAATAAAAAGGTTTTTTTAAAAGTGATAGTGCAAAATCTACTATTTAGCACCTCCTATATGCAAAACACTTTTACAAATATTAGAATTTGTATTTTCAAATACTATAACATTGTTCCAAATAACCCTTGAAAAGTATTTATTATCTCCATTTTTCATATAAGGAGACTGAGCTCTAGAAATGTTTTTTTAAAAAATATTTTAATGTTTATTATTTACTTTTGAGAGAGACAGAGACAGAGCACAAGTAGGGGAGGGGCAGTGAGAGAGGGAGACATAGGATCCAAAGCAGGCTCCAGTCTTTGAGCAGTCAGCACAGAACATAATGTGGGGCTCGAGACCACAAACTGTGAGATCATGACCTGAGCCAAAATCGGACACTTAGCCAACTGAGCCGCCCAGGCATGAGGTTTAGAAATCTTAAGCAGGTTGCCCATACTCACAGTTATTAGGGCAGAGCCATGATTCAAATTCAGAAGAGTGGCTCCAAAACCATTATCTTATTGTCAATGCTCTATTAATGCCCAGTTATTTATTTGGTCAAGAAAGATTTATTGCTCACCTACTAAATCATGCTCTTAAAGATACAGGGGAGTTTCTGCCTTTGTGGAGATCAAGACAGACAAGGAATCATCCAAGGGAATATAAAATTACAGCCGTTGGTAGGTACAGTAAGGAAAAGGTATGTGGTACCAGGAGAATCCACACAGCAGAGAGGGAGACCCTCCCTGCACAAGTGATGACTGAGGTCTGGGGAAGCAGTTCACTAAGTAAGGGGGCAGTGGGCTGCTCCACGCAAAGGAGGCAATGTACAAAGTCGCCAGTGATGGAGGGAGCATGGCCCTTTAAGGATGGAGTATGAGGATGAAGGTAGTGAAGACAGAGGAGGCTGAAGAGCTGGGAAGAACAGGAAGCCACTAGCGGATTTTAATTAAACCTGTTGCTGAAGATGGATTGAATTAGGTTCGCATTTTTAAAATGGCAACAAGGTCAGGGCGCCTGAGTGGCTCAATCGGTTAAGCATCTGACTTCAGCTCAGGTCATGATCTCGCGCTCTGTGAGTTCGAGCCCCATGTCAGGCTCTGTGCCGACAGCTCAGAGCCTGGAGCCTGCTTCAGGTTCTGTGCCTCCCTCTCTCTCTTCCCCTCACCTGCTCATACGTGTGCGCTCTCTCTCAAAAATAAAGATTTTAAAAATTTTAAAAATAAAAAATATAAATAAAATGCCAACAAGGAGACAGAGAGAGGAGTTGAGAGGCTACTGCAGCCATCTAGGTGAGACATGATGGCAACTGGGACAAAGCAGAAGAGATGGAAAAAAGGGGATGGGTGCAAGACACTCAAGAGGTAAGAAGGCAGGACCTGATGATGGACAGCATATGCACAGAGAGGAGAAGATGTCCAGGGAACTCAAAGCCTTCTGGCCATGGGACCTGACTTTTGGAGGTGCCAGCCATGGACATAAAGGACAATGGAAGAGGGATGGGGACACTTGGACTAGCTGAGTTTCAGGCACCACGACAAATGCCAAATGGAAATGTCAAGTCAAGCAGTTGAATAAATGAGTCTGAGGCCCAAAAAAAGAGGAATACATCTCTAATCCTGAGTGTAGGGATGGTTTTTACGGGGGCTCAAGGATGAGACTGCCTAAGAGTGAGATAATAAAAAAAGAAAACTCAAGAACAACCATAATTCAAATCAGGAAAGCAAAGCAACTTCCTGAATGTATCTAGAGATGATCATCTCAGAAAGGTTTAATGAAACAGGAAAAAAGAAAATCAGAAGGAAAAAGAGATTAACTGTCTCAGAAAAAACACACTGAAATTTCTGGAATACTTAAAGATGTTAATTCCATGTGTAACAAGTTGGCAAAGCCTGCATGCAGCCCTCAGGTAGATATTTGAAGAACTAACTTGCACAGGGTAATGAGACCTTCTGGGAGGTGGCTTGTAGATATGGGCTCAAGGCTACAGACAGAAAGCTTTGATGCTAGGAAAGAAAGCTCTGGCTTCCCAGGGCTGCTCCTGGCCAGGTGGACAAAAGGGAAGGGGCTGTCTTTTGAGATGCATACCCTAGAGAAACAGGGCAACACTTCAGCTGCTATGAAGTACATAATGGGGCTTTGGCTCAGAGGGAAGCACACCTGGATATCCAGCTTTGGGGGATTGAAACCCTAGTTGCCCAAAAAGAAATGTGCTTTTTCACAGACTGACAGTGGTGATGGCAGAGAAGCCTCTCTCCAATGCTTTGCAGGCACCAGAAATGAAGGAATATAAATGAGCTTATTCACAAATACAGAAGACACTGCCTATGGACTCTCAGAAGTCTGGGGAGGGGCAGCTAGGGGCACTGCAGACCAAGGTTCTGCATGAGCAGACAGAAGCAAACACCTGTAAAATTTTAGTTACTACCATTAATGTAAAGTCACTCATACACACAGGTGGTTGAGAACTACAGAAATTCAGGTTACTTTAGAAATAAGTATTTGTAGGGGTGCCTGGGTGGCTCAGGCGGTTAAGTGTCCGACTCTTGGCTTTGGCTCAGGTCATGATCTCTCGGTTTCATGGGTTCAAGCTCCGCATTGGGCTCTGTGCTGGCAGCACAGAACCTGCTTGGGATTCTGTCTCCCTCTCTCTCTGCCTCCTCCCCACTTGCACTGTCACTGTCTCTCTCAAATAAAATTTTAAAAAATGTATTAAAAAAAAAAAAGAAAGAAGTATTTGCAAAAACTTACCTAATTTTCCAAGAGCAGTATTCTACACTACAACTGAAAGCTTACTAAATAGATCCCAGTGGCCTAAACAAGTTCATATTTCTTATCCTAAACATGCACAATTCATTCCTTTTCCTCCTTGGCCCCAGAGGCATTTTATCTGGAGTTACCATATTCGTTTTTCTTCACATCCAGCTCTTAGCTATTCAGACTCGGAAACCCCAGGCTGCCTGACAAATGTACCAGGACTGGTCAGTGCCCGTAGTAACCGCACAGAACAGGTCAGGCCCAGGGACACAGCAGGCACACCTCACAGTCCCAACTGCATTCTCCCAAAGCAGAATCTGAGCTGAGAAACCTACCAAAATACAACCAAATCGGTTCCCTGGGCTTTCTGGAAAGCTCCACTGTGTTTGGAGAAACCATACAAGCACACAGCCCAGGGCTGACACAGGATATGGAAATAAGTAACTGGGCCTGGGCTCAGGGTACCCAGGAAGAGCCCTTGAGAAGGGCTGCCGATCACACCTATCATTCCCACCCACGCCCCCAACCCTAGTTTAGAAAGTGACCTAAGAGAAAAGGGTAAAAAAAATAAGTTCCAAGTTTGCAATTTTTTTTTCCAAAAGCAAAGGTGCAACCTTTTTGTTTTACACAAGTCTGTACGCTATTATTTTAATATTTAAAGCCTTCTACAATGTTCATTTTCTAAGCCTGAGCCTTTAGCACTAAACCTGCTGAGTCACCTTTTTAGTACAATTATGTGCATGATTCTGACTACAAGAACTCACATTTTCAGGAATCTGGGGGTACTCCCTACCCCCAAAACTATAAGGTTGGGAAATGAAACATAAGAGATTTTCAAGAAGGCAACATTCAATCATGAAGGTGACATCACAGCATGCTCCCAAAACAAAAGCAGCTTGAGATAGAAGACAGTGAGAAATCAACCTCCCAGGAAATGACCAGACTTTAGGCTCCAAGGAGAACATTCAAGCTTGGAAACTGTGTTCATTTTGTGAACAAGACAACCCTTTGTTTGGGGGCTGAATTTACTATTTTGTTTGTTTATTGGGGGGGGGGGGCGGGGGCATGTGTTAGTGGGGGAGAGGAGAAGGGGAAGTGTGTGTGGGGGAGAGGGAGAGAGGGGGAGGGGGGGAGGGGGAGGGGGGGGAGGGGGAGGGGGGAGGGGGGGAGAGGGGGAGGGGGGAGAGGGGGAGGGGGGAGAGGGGGAGGGGAGAGAGGGGGAGAGGGGGGGAGAGGGGGAGGGGGGGAGGGGGGAGAGGGGGAGGGAGAGGGGGAGGGGGGAGAGGGGGAGGGGGGAGAGGGGGAGGGGGGGATGGGGGAGGGGGAGAGGGAGAGAGGGGGAGAGGGAGAGAGGGAGAGAGGGGGAGAGGGAGAGAGGGGGAGAGGGGGAGAGGGAGAGAGGGGGAGAGGGAGAGAGGGAGAGAGGGAGAGAGGGAGAGAGGGGGAGAGGGGGAGAGGGGGAGAGGGGGAGAGGGAGAGAGGGGGAGAGAGGGGGGGAGAGGGGGAGAGGGAGGGAGAGGGAGGGAGAGGGAGGGAGAGGGAGGGAGAGGGAGGGAGAGGGAGGGAGAGGGAGGGAGAGGGAGGGAGAGGGAGGGAGGGAGAGGGAGGGAGAGGGAGGGAGGGAGAGGGAGGGAGAGAGGGAGAGAGAGAGAGAGAGAGAGAGAGAGAGAGAGAGAGAGAGAATCTCAAGCAGGCTCCATGCTCAGGGCAGAGCCAAATGTGGGGCTCGATCCCACGACTCTGAGCTCATGACCTGGGCTGAAATCAACAGTCAGATGCCCAAGTGACTGGGTCACCCAGGTGCCCCCAAATTTACTGTTTACAGAGAATGTTAGGACACTCCTGAAAAGATTCTTAAACCTATCTGTAATGATAACTAGTGATATTTTACATCAAATAAAAAGCTCACTCAAATTTATTGCCTTTTATCTCCATTCACACAGCCTCATTAACTCTCACTTTTTACCACTGCATTTAACATGGTATTTTGTCCTCCTGAGTTTATCCCAATCACTTTCCATTTAACATTTGTAAAGCCCAGCTCTGAGGCTATCACTCCTGTCTCAGGAAATGCCAATAGCTGCCATGCCCACAGACTAAAATCCAGTTTTACTCTCGATTGAAGACTTCTACAACGTGGTCCAAAGTACGTTTGCAATCCTAGCTCCTGTGATTCATCTCGTATACTCAGGGGCAACTCAAATCTTAAATGGTACATGTACTCTGTTAACAGTTTGCTTTGTTTACTTTTTGTAAATTTGTTTACTTTTTCATAAATTATGAAAATAAAAATTGTTTCCTTTAGACAGTCTGGTAAATTCAAATAAACACTTTCTTCACTTCTTAGCATACATGTCCTGTGTTTGATGAGCATTATTATGTTCTAGGTTTAATCATGTATCTTCCTACTTAGAAGTTATCATTCCTATATAACTTGTTTCCTAACCTTAAGAAAAAAATGCCTTCACAATGAAGATCTAAAAAATAATTGTCCTATATGTGTTATCATTGTTTTTGTATCAAGAGATTATAGGTGTCCAAAACTTCTCTCTTTGAATATATATTTGTGTTTTCTTGTATATGCATAATATATATATGGAAGAATAAACAACTATTAATATTGTCTGTAGGGAAAATTTCACTGTATACCCTTTTACACGTTTTTTTTTTAAACGTGAATGTTATCATCTGCATAAAAAATTTAAAAATTATGAATAGTGTGAATTTAAAGGAAAACAACCTTTATACCAGACAGGGAGGATCCTGTGATTTAAGGGGTTCTCAAAAAGCCATCTTCCTCAAAAACATTTTTCCCACTATCCACCATGACTTAAATCGTCTAGTTAAAACTTTAGCAAATACTCTGAAGTAAGTATATTATGCCATTATCCATTATCAAATTATTGAGGATTACTTTATCATATTAGCATAATAAAGGAAAGTCACAAAGAGGCTGTGTATAGTCTCCCTAATTCCTGTTTCTTTTCCTTTTTCCCCTCAAGTAACTAAATTAAGTTTGTTTTACTCAAAGAACTTTTGTATTTCTAAAAGAACTCATTTAGGAATTCTAAAAGTCCTACCCAAGCCAACTGGCACCATGGATTGCTGTGTGAATATTTTACTGTCTCTATAAACATCTGCCCTCCCATCCAGTCTTCTCTATCAATCCAATCTACTCAGCCTGAGAGCGCAGGGACAGGGAGATTCTTGTTCATCTGTGAATCCTCCCCAATGCTAAAAACATGGCCCTGCATTTCCAGAAAGCAATTTCCCAAGCTCTTAATGAGCTTACTGCAAGGTTCTGACCCTTCTCCAGGATGCTGGGGTTATAATTTTAAACCTAAAAATGTGAGTAGGGGCACCTGGGTGGCTCAGTCCATTAAGCATCCGACTTCGGTTCAGGTCATGATCTCACAGTTTGTGAGTTTGAGCCTGGCCTCGGGCTCTGTGTTGACAGCTCAGAGCCTGGAACCTTTAGACTCTGTGTCTTCCTCTCTCTCTCTCTGCCCCTCTCCCCTCGTGCTTTTCTCTCTCTCTCTCTCTCTCAAAAATAACATGTAAAAAAATATTTTTAAGAAAAAAATTTAAAAAACAGTCAGTAGAATACTTAAATTTGCTATCGCCTCAAACAATAATCCATTTACGCAGGCAAAACTGATCTATTGAGAGCCTACCATGTGCCTGGCACAGGCACTGAGCAGCTAGGCAAAAAGTGATCTAACAAGATCGTAATAGCGGCTATTTAACAGGTACTCAGTAAATGCTTGTTAGATTTGATAAACCACTTGAACTTTTCTATCTGCCTGAACTTTGAAGTCTTTCATTAATGTTTTCTTCATATAGTAGTGGACTTTGGTTTCCCACATGCTATTAAGCATTTCACTTTTGTGGATATTCTCGTGTCGGCCTTCTGACCATCGTTAATTGCTTAGTTTTGAATTTATGGAACACAAATCAAGAAACATCCAACAAGTTACAGTGCAAAAGAGAAAATCCATACTATATGTGAATAATTGATGGGTAGAGAAGCTATTCTCTTATCTTCCTATTGTCAAAACATAAGAAATAATTTTCCTTTTTTCCATTATATGAAGATGCACTTTGTATCGCTGGTCCAGTAATGAAACTAAGTTTTCTAAACTACTAACTGGCTTCTGCCATATTTCTCTTTCCGTTGCCTTGGTTAGATGAGGTGCTAAGGTCAAGTTAACTGTGACCAGTGAATTGGAGGCTCTTGGTCCAGGTAAGTTAACTGGCCTGGCGCAAGACCAAACACAACCTTGGACTGGGAACGCCACGCTATGACAGCCTGCTCAACAAAGGTGGGCTAACAACTGTTAGTTACCCCCCAGGCAGGCCAACCCCACAGCACCACAGCTCCAGTGTGCTTGCTGGCCTGCCACAAAATCCACGTTTTTCTAAGTGGGGCCCAGAGAGCAACTGCCAAGACCTTCCTGACCTTACAGAAAAGCTTCCTCAGGACCTGAATACACCACTGGATATTATTTCTACCTGAGTTGAAAATGATTGTTACTATTTTAATCAGCAGTAATTCCCACCCAAATGAAACAAAAATTCTTGCACATAGCAGATGCCCAACAACTACTACTACTGGATTAACTGGAGGGGGAAAGGCATGAGGTAGTGAGAACAGTTTTATCATCATCTGCAAACACTCCCTGAGCTCCTGCTAGATACAGGTATAGCAAAAGGTGTCCATCAGGGGTCCTAATCACATGGAGTTTACAGCCAATAACTACACTGTGAGACACACAGAAGCATTTTAGACACTCCCTGACACAAAAACCACTTTTCGCTCTCAGTGTGGCTTTTTTAGCTGCCTACTTTGAACGATGTATGCATTTTTTTTTTCCCTCTATAGGAGACCAAAAAGAAAACGAAGAAGAGGGAAGGAAGGACGGACAGCTAGAAGGACAGCATTTTAGAAGAATCTAAAATGTGTGAGAACAAATGACGATTCCTTCCTTCATGCTGAATCAAAATTTCTGTAGTAATGTACTCACTGTATCTTACAGAGGCACCATTTGGTTTACTACTCAACAGCCTCCCCCTCCACATATGTTAGATGACCTGTGTGGTCCAGCTGCTACCCCCACAGAACTGACAGATATTTTACACTACACCACGTGCTTATGCTTCCATTCATAAAGAACAGAGCATTGAAACAAACAAAATAAAACTAAACACAAATTAGAAATACAGCACAACTAAAGGCTTGAGTAAATAGCACCAGTACTATTAAAAAAATATATAAAATTTTATGTGAAAAATCTGCATTTCAATTACAATACAGAGGTAGAAAGTAAAGTTTCTAATGTACTTACTTTCTCGTTAAAGACTATTATAAGGATCCAAGTTCAAAAAAAAATAGACCAATGATCTACTTTCCATAAATTACATTTCACTTCTGCTGTTACCTGAAATCTTCAGGATTACATATGCTGCTTCATGTTCTGTCACCTTTAAAGCACTATTTTCTCTGGGCACCTGGGTGGTTCAGTTAAGCGTCCAACTTCGGCTCAGGTCATGATCTCCCGGTTCACAAGCTCAAGCCTTGTGTTGAACTCTGTGCTGACAGCTCAGAGCCTGGAGCCTGCTTCAGAGTCTCCTCCTCGCTCCCCACCCCTCCCCCGCCTGCGCTCTACCTCTCTCGAAAATAAACATTAAAAAAATAACAGGGGCGCCTGGGTGGCGCAGTCGGTTAAGCGTCCGACTTCAGCCAGGTCACGATCTCGCGGTCCATGAGTTCGAGCCCCGAGTCAGGCTCTGGGCTGATGGCTCAGAGCCTGGAGCCTGCTTCCGATTCTGTGTCTCCCTCTCTCTCTGCCCCTCCCCCGTTCATGCTCTGTCTCTCTCTGTCCCAACAATAAATAAACGTTGACAAAAAAATTAAAAAATAAATAAATAAATAAATAACAAAATACTATTTTCTCTAATTCCTCTACTAAACCATCTTTCTGGATGCTAATCCAAGTTTTATCTACCCAGAAGTATAAGTGAGTTGGGAGGTTTGAGGAAATGTATTTTCCAGGAAATAGGATGGTAACTAACCCACAACATGCAGCTTCTAGGCCTTCAGAGGACTAGAATACTACAGGATTTTGACCCTGACCTCACCATCTAAACTTCCTGCTCCCACTTACTAGGCACTCTTAATCACTTAACTCTTATTTTGTTTCAAAAGCATTTATCACTAACAAAAAATATCTCCTTTGTTGTCTGATCTCCCATAAGACTATAATCTCCAGAGAGTAGGGCTTTTGTGTGTCTCATTGATTCAACCCCAGCTTGCAGAATAATACTTGGCTCATATAAAACACTCAGTAGGGGAGCCTGGGTGGCTGGGTTGGTTGAGCTTCCAACTTCCGCTCAGGTCAGGACCTCAGGATCTGTGAGCTGGAGCCGGGCGTTGGGCTCACTGCTGTCAGCATACAGCCCGCTTCAAACCCTCTGTCCCCTTCTCTCTCTCTGTCCCTCCCATGCTCATGCTCTCTCAACCATAAATACAACATCAAAAAAACCAAACTCGACAAACACATATGGAGTAAATTATTTCTTACAATACTCAAAAGAAATGGAACATCATTTACAAATCAATAAGCCAACTAGTAAAATCTTTGGATCCTTATTTTTCTGTCATTGTAGAAAAAAATCATGAGAAAAAACACACCTGCTTACCAACTCTTGCTAAATTAGATATGAAAAAAATGGATAGTTAAATGAAGGTTTTTAAAGGAAATAAACACTACTAATTTTTTTAGAATACCAGGGAAACAGAAGTTCCTGTACCTTAATATACTGAATTCCTGATGGATTTACAGAGTGAGGATGCCTGACTTCCTTACCTACAACCCTCCAGCCATTATCTCAGGGCTGCATTTCGAACTGACAGACTCAGGACAGGGTAATTTTGGCGGAGAGTGTGATGATTTTTACAAGAGTAAGTGGATCATATCATAAGCAAATACAAAACCCAGAAGATAATGATCCCTCTAACAAATACCCTTATGAACCACTGCCATTTCCCTTACCCGAATGTGCTTAGGCAACTTCAATTTCATGACAGTATCATTCAGTCCAGCAGCTAGTGCCACATTATGTTGTGTATTGATCTGTTGTGATTTCAAATCCATATTGTTTTGAATCGAGGTTGTTTTGATCTAGTTTGAGAAACCATGTCAAGATGGTATCTGCAGAACTGTTGTGCTACTGAGTGCTTCTCCATATGAATATATGGATGAATCAGTATGATGTAATGGGCTTTAAATACCAGCAGTTTGTGTGGTCCTACCCAGAGTGTTCAGGCGGGGCAAGGCTACTCTTTGCCGATCTAAACAGCTCTCTGTAGATCTTAAGACACTTGCTCCTGTTGTGGTCAGGCAACTCCCGGTCAGCAGGGGTGTTAAACCATACAGCAGTCTTGGGAAGGGAAGGGACATCTGTTCCTGCCGTGGTGAGGGTATTTCTCACAGGCAGTGGTACAGGCTGTGTAACTATCCCCAAAGTACTAACCTTCAGGGCAGCCAGCCCTGCCTACCAACACCAATGCCACTGTCACTAGCTACATGTCCCAGCAATTAATACCCAACTTTTGGTTGAAAGGACTTACTCTACCAAGAACCAACTCCTAGAGAGGCACACCTCAAATAAATCTGGACTTTATTTCTCCACTGCCTGGAACAACAGTATAGTTCACCTATCATGGGTCTGTGGGGTTTGTTATTTCCTTACCGGATTATTGAGAGACACTACCCTGTAGCCTATGGCTTATGAAATAGAACTCATAATTATATTCCCGTAGAAGTTATAATTCCCATAGTAAACCCGTGTTAAATACATTATTAGCAGAAACAAATCTCAGGCTCGGCATAATGTGCCCCGAACAAAACGAGCTACAACAGAATCAAGTTTCCTTATTTGATTTAAAGGGTTACGTATGAGAGAAAGCTGGGAGGCTGAGCAAGTAGCGGTCTGGCACTAAGGAAGAGAAGAGCTCATCTGAAACACTCTCATTTCCTAGATTTTCTAACCACCGCCCTGCTGTCCCACCCCTCCCTGGGATACCTTTGCTTCTGTTGCAGACTGAAGTGCTATCTGACATCCCCTTTCAAAATCACAGAAACTAGCTGGGGCTGCGTTCTCAACATGGTGGAAGACAGGATGCCGCCGTAAGAAGTGTCCACAGCCTCGGGTGAGAGGTCCCGGCAGGGCGAGCTAAGCCAGACTAGCCTGTCTGAGCAAGTTTCCGCACCGGTGAAAGGTCATAAAGTTACCTCTCCCAGAAAACGGTTAGAAGCAGCAAACACCATGATCCGCACAGGGCGCAGCGCGTGCGTACAGGGGGGACTCCCCTCGCCAACTGCAGAGCAACATTCACGATTTGGATTATTCAGCTATCAAGGTTGTGCCTGAGGATGGCTGTGGAGCAACTACACTGCCTAACAACGTGCATCTCGGCGAGCATCCCGCAAGCTCGGAGGAGCCCGGAGCCCGCCGCCCCCCACCCCCCCACCGGCGCGGGCCGAGGGAACGCTCGCAGCTACCCGCCGGGCCGACCAACCCCAGCCGGGTCTCTCTCCGGGAGGCCAGGCAGAGGGGACCGGCCACGCCGCCGCCACCCGGGGCTCCGAGAGCGGGCGGCGGGCACCGGAAGCGGGGAGGGCCCGGACGAGGCCCCGAGCGCGCGAGGCAGCGGGGAGACCGGTACTTACCCCCGGCCCGCGGCGGGCGGCCGCGGCCAGCCGTCTCCAGGTGGCGACGAAGTCGGGCGGCGGGGCTCGCCGGCTCCGGCAGACGAGGGAGAACAGGGTTCCCAAGAGGAAGGCGGCCGCGGCGCAGCCCAGGTACAGGCTGAGCCGGAGCAGGACGGTGCACGGCCCCGCGCCTCCGGCCGCCTGCCAGCAACCGGGCCCCAGGCAGGAGAGGCACACGGCGGCGAGTGCGGCCACCGCCACTGACACTCGCCAGCTCCAGCCGCCAGGGCTCCCCGGCGCCGCCGCGTCTTCCCGGGCGCCCGGCCGCCGCTCGCCCGGGGCGCCCGGGGCTGGGCGGCCGCCGGTGGCCGCTGCCGGCACGAGGCTGAGGCCGGCGCCGCTGCTGTCGGTGGCATCGGGGTGCATGCTGCTTCCTGTACCGCTAAGGACAGGCACATCTCCTGCCCTGCTGTCCCCCGGCGCTGCCCTGGACGGTGGCCTCTGCGCGGCGCCCCCTCCCCTCGCCGCTCCCGCCGCCGCCGCCGCCGCCGCCGCCGCTCCGGAGGCACAGGCAGTCCGCGCTCATGCCCTCGCCGGCGGCCCACCGAGGGAACGGCTCCAACAGACGCCGCCGAGCTCCTCTCAGCGACCCCTCAGCGCCGCCACCCGGCGCCGGCCCCGCAGCCGTCCGGCCGGGCGCGCCCAGGTAGCCGGACCGCGTTGTGACTTAAGCTGGCGAAGCCAGAGGCGGAGCGGGGGCGGGAGCGGCCCGGAGGTGCTCGTCAGGCGGGGGGCGGAGAGCGACCGCGGCCCGCTGAGTGACAGGTGGGAGGTGCCCGGCCTCGCCCGGCCCCCGCCGCCCACCCGCGGCGCGGGGGCGGGGTCCGAGCGCCGCCGCCCCTCAGGGGAGGGGGCGCGGCCAATCGCTGGGAAAACTGCTAGGTCCCTGCCCTCCTCCTCCCCTCCCCCCAGGGTACCGTCAGAGGATGGAAAATTTTGCCGCAGGTGTCAGAAGAGCTTGTAATTAATTCTCCGGCTCAGGTGATCCCTTAATCCTCGCTCTGGGCTCTTCACTGACAAGTAACCTCTTCGCCTGCTTAGGGCTCCCCAAATGTCTGCCTTATTTTCACCTGCTGTTTAGATTCGGGGGGCAAACCATTCCTACGCCTCACTTTCAACACAGGTTCCCTCAACGACCTTCCTTTCCCCACCCAGCCGCCTCAGGGAAGGGATCGACGACTGTGGAAGAGGAATGAAGCCTGCAGTTGCTAGTTATGGAAAGGCCCAGAGAAGTGGGCCTAGTGCCAGGGAGTGTACACAGCTGCCATAATCACTTTGGCTCCAAGTCCCTATATTTTTGTTACCAGAGATTCAGTACAAATGTTATTACCCACGCAAGTGAAAGCGGTCCAGATCGTTTTTAGAGAACGTATTTTCCTATTCTCCTATCATGGTCCCGTCGTTAATATACAGATAATGTTTACTGAAAAAATGTTGATATGCTAGATAAATGCTAGTAAATTACTACTAGGACCAAGAAAGCAGCAGCTGTATCTTTAATAGGTAAAAAGAATTGGAAAGGAAACGAAGGAATTCCAAAGAGATTAATGATTTAAAAGGATGGGTGATAGGGCAAATCCAGAATAGAAGAAAGGGAAGGAGAGGTAAACAGACTGAGAGAGGCAGTGAGAAAGGACACGGGCAACAAAAAGCAAAGTCTCAAAACTCTCTTCAAGTAGGAGTCCTGAAGAATTTCAACAGTTTAACAGCACTATTGTTTTCCAATAAAATGACTTATATCCTGCTTCCCAGGGACCATAGTTAAGAAAAATAAGCATTGGGGGCCCCTGGGTGGCTCAGTCGGTTAGGTGTCCGACTTTGGCTCAGGTCATGATCTCACAGTTCATGAGTTCGAGCCCCACATCCGCCTCTGTGCTGACAGCTTAGAGCCTGGAGCTTGCTTCAATTTCTACGTCTCCATCTCTCTCTCTGCTCCTCCCCAGCTCATGCTCTCTCCTTCAATAATAAATAGAAACATGAAAAAAATTTTCATAAAGAAAAATAAGCATTAAAATAATATTTTCAAATTCCTCTGACTACTGTTTTTCAATAAGGAATCATCTGTCATTATTTCAACAAAGAAAAAAAAACATTCATATGAAGTAAGATATTTTGTGGATATTCTTTGTGTTTTTACTATTTTTTAATTTTCTTTTCTTGTAAGTATTGTTTTATGAAGAATAATTTACATACAATGAGCTGTGCAATTGATTTTTATATCTGCCAATTTATTTGTTGTTTCAAGTTTTTATTTAAATTCCAGTTAGTTGTTTATTCTTTTAAAACAAAGTATTCCAAAGGTTATTATCAAGAAGACATACTGGAAATATGGTGTGTCGATATCTATTGTCACATAACGAACTACCACCAAATAACCACTTTATTTGCTTATGATTTTGTGGGTCAGCAATTTGGGCTGGGGTCATTAGGCAATTCTGCTCTTGTCTTGGGTAACTAATGAAACTATGGTCTCCTGGTGCACAGGCTGGGCTATTTGGTCTATGGAGTCTGTTGAGATGGCTCGTCTCTGCTTTCTGTGTACTTATCCTCCAAAGGTCAGCTTGCCCTTCTTCACATGGCAGTTTCAGGGATGCCCTGTGCAAATTCTTTTTAAGCTTTTGCTTGCATTACATTTGCTAATGTCCCATTGGCCAAAGTAAACATATGGCCCAACCAGTAATTAAACAGGGAGTGGTCTACACATGGACTAAAATATAGAGAGCTATAATTCATTGGTTGTATTACTTTAACAACCTACCTTAGTTTGCTCGACAGAATACACTAATCAGTTTCTCATGGATAATCTGGCTGCTCACCCAAATCAGTGGTATCCAATGACTTATCACTGCAAATATGTTAAAGTTCACATTTCTTTTCCCTGGAATTAATAGTTCTTCATAATCTAATTCCATTTATCTATAAGATAAAGAAAAGGACCTAAGTAAGGATAGGGACAAGGGAGACAGTATTTAATTATGTTTGCCAGTAAAGGGTTTGGTAATAGAGCTTTATCATTTAGCTTTATTTTACTCTAATATTTTCAAGTTATGAAACATAAAGCAAAAAAAAAAAAAAAAACTGCACTCCCTTAGCTTTTTTTTATTAACGTTTATTTATTTTTCAGAGAGAAAGAGACAGAGTGCAACCAGGGGAGGGGCAGAGAGAGAGGGAGATGCAGAATCTGAAACGGTCTCCAGGCTCCGAGCTGTCAGCACAGAGGCCAACGCAGGGCTCCAACCCACGAACCGTGAGATCATGACCTGAGCCGAAGCTGGACACGTAACCAACTGAGCCACCCAGGTGCCCCACACTCACTTAGATTTTAATAGCCAGTATTATTGGGCAGCAGATTATAAAGAAAGAATGTAAATTGTGTTTACTTATTATCTAATTTCTCCAAAATGCATGTGGGCCAAAAATGCTTTTCGAATTCATCTATATGCTGTTTCATGAAATATGAGCTGAGTAAAATATAAAATAGGCAGGCCACAATATTGATTAAATGTACTTGCATAAATTAGGAACGAATTTTGAATATTTTCAGATTAACACTATGTATTTAATATTTAAAAAAAATTGTTTACATTTATTTATTTTTGAGAGACAGAGAGAGACAGAGTACAAGCAGGGGAGGGGCAGAGAGAGAGGGAGACACAGAATCCAAAGCAGGATCCAGGCTCTGAGCTGTCAGCACAGAGCCCAACCCGGGGCTCAAGCCCACAAACTGTGAGATCATGACCTGAGCCGAAGTCGGATGCTTAGCTGACTGAGCCACCCAGGCGCCCCTATGTATTTAGTATTTTATAAAGTTTGTATACCAAAAAGAAGCCAGTGTCTCTCATTTGTCATTTATTTGCTCTAAGAAAGAGAATATAATTATGGAAAATAAAAATTAGTATTAGAGGTTTTTTTTAAATGTTTGTTTGTTTATTTATTTATTTATTTATTTATTTATTTTGAGAGAGAGAGCACGGAGGAGAGGCAGACAGAGGGGTTAAAAGAGAGAGAATCTGCACTGTCAACACTGAGTCTGACATGGGGCTCGATCTCACCACCATGAGATTATGACCTGAGCTGAAATCAAGAGCCAGATGTTCAACCCACTGAGCCACTCAGGTGTCCCCAAAATTAGTATTAGAGTTTTAATGAGTCCTGAACAGGGGTTGCACATAGCAGGCCCCTAATAAATACTTTTGAGTGAATAAATCTGATACTCTTCCATGATAATATATCTAGGATAATTGAGTAGACCAAAAAAAAGTAATAAAGTAATCTCATATTTTAATGGAAACTTCAACTTTTGAAAATCCTTTTAAAACATATGTCCCCCACTATAACTCTGTAAAGGAGGTATGGTAAGCATGATCCCATTTTCCAGAGGAAGAAACTGAGGCTCAGAGAAGTTAAATGAGTTGCTCAAAATCACAGCTAGTAGGTGGTGGACCTAAATTATAGGATTCTGCTCCATTATGCTATCTTTCAAATATAGTAGTTAAAAGTAATGTCAAAGGACAAAATTGCTTCTAAAGTATACAAATAATGTCCTTACCAAACCAGTGCAATAAGAATAGCACTCATCTGGCTTTTAAATAGACTGTAAACTCCTGTGAGGTAGTATGTGACTTCTATTCATTCTTTCATTCAGTCCAAAAATATTAGGAAGGTGCTTTGTTAAAAAACAGTATAGGGGCACCTGGGCGGCTCAGTTGGTTAGTCTGACTCTGGATTTTGGCTAAGGTCATGATCTCATGGTTCGTGGGTTCCAGCTCCACATTGGGCTCCGTGCCGACAACACCAAGCCTACTTGGGATTCTCTCTCCCTCTCTCTGCCCCTTCCCAGCTTAAGCTCATGCTCTCTCTCAAAATAAATAAATAAACTTAAAAAAATAAAAATAAATTTAAAAATATAAAATACGGTCTTTGTCCTTGAAGAGCTCACATTCTGATTGGGGTAGGGGGGAGGAAGCATTAAGCAATGTAACGTATATTACTAAGGTATTACAAAGTTCTATGATGGCAAGAAGAGAGCTACTAATTCTGTTTTGTGGGAGTTCAGGAAATTCATATGTGAACCTAAGTCATTTTGCTTCCTCAATTTCCTCTATTCCAGCATTTAAATGTGTTGAACTACCCCCTTTTAGATACTTAAAAAATATGAAACCTAACTACATTTAATTTCAATTTGGTTTATAAACTTCAACCCAGTAAAGATTTCATCCTTCAAAACTTAATTCATAAATTAAAAAAAAAAAAAGTTTTCCATATGCTTATAAGAAGTTTAGCATAGATGAAAAAACCACCAGCTATTATCCCAAGGTCTTTTAATAGCTCTCTACAGAAATAGTCAAGCTCATATTCTGCTTCAATACAGGTATTGAAGGTATACAATAAGTGGAAAAAAAATGTTTTTTAAGGGGCCAAGGGATATTATTTACATCTTTTCTGATGAAAGAGTTCAGGTTCAATGAATTTGGGGAAGAGCTTTTTTACACCTCTGAGTTGATGACCCTCTGTGACCAGAAGTATGAAGAGGCACAGAGCAAAATCTCTGGCCTGAAGAAGTTTGTTTACAATCGACTTCATGCATTCGTTGATTCATTCATTCAGTACAGACTACGGAGGATGTGCTCTTTCCAGGAAAAGAAAACCAGGGAAAAGGCAAAAGCTTACAAATTAATAGCCCAGAAAAAGAGCCGAAATTAAAGTTTAAGATATAAGATTTTTTTATTTTTCGTAAGACATACACAAAATTTAATATTTTGACCATTTTTAAGTGTACAACTCAGTGGCATTAGGTACATTCACATTGTTGTACAACTATCACCGGCATCCATCCCCAGCCCCTGGTAATCTCTCTTCCTTTTTCTTTTTTTGAAGATTTTATTTTTAAGCAATCTCCACACCCATCATGGAGCTCAAACCCACAACTTTGAGATCAAGTGTTGCACATGCCACTGACTGAGTCAGCCAGGTGCCCCAATTCTATTCTAATCTGTTACTGTGACTTGCCTATTTTAGGTACCTCATTCATGTGAGTGGATTCATGTAATATTTGTCCTTTTGTCTGGCTTATTTCACTTAACATAAATGTTTTCAAGATTCACCCATCATTATAGCACATATCATAACTTCATTCTTTTTTGTGGCTGAATAATATTCTTGTATGGATTTACAGCATTTTAAAAAAATTTTTAATGTTTATTTTTGAGAGAGAGAGAGAGAGACAGAGCCTGAGCGGGGAGAGGGGCAGAGAGAGAGGGAGACACAGAATGCGAAGCGGGCTCCAGGCTCTGAGCTGTCAGCACAGAGCCCAAAGCGAGGTTTGAACTCACGAGCTATGAGATCATGACCGGAGCCGAAGTCAGAGCCTTAATGGACTGAGCCACCTGAGGTTTGTTTATCTGTCTTTGGTGGACATTTGGGTTGTTTGTGTTTTGGCTTTGGTGAATTATGCTGCTATGAACATGGGTATACAAACATCCATTTGAGACTCTGCTTTCAATTCTTTAGGGTACATTCCCAGAAGTGCAACTGCTGGCTCACATAGTACCTGTGTTCAGTTTACTGAGGAACTGCCATAGTTTTCCATAGCAGTTGTACCATTTCATATTCCCAGGAGCCAAACACAAGGGTTCTAATCTCTCCACACCTTTGCCCATCCTTGTTATTTCCTGTCTTACTTTTGTTTTTGTTTTTTTTAACGTTTATTTATTTTTGAGACAGAGACAGAGCATAAACAGGGGCGGGGCAGAGAGAGAGGGAGTCACAGAATCTGAAACAGGCTCCAGGCTCTGAGCTGTCAGCACAGAGCCCGACCCGACCAAGCCACCCAGGCGCCCCCTGTCTTACTTTTATAACAGCAATCCTAATATGTGTGAAGTGATATCTCATGATTTATTTGCATTTCCCTAATGATTAGTGATGTTGAGCATCTTTTCCTGTGCTTATTGGCCATTTGTATATATTCTTGGAAGAAATGTCTATTCAAACCCTTTGGATAGCAAACTTTGACCACAGAGTAGACAGACAATCATCCCTGGCAAATGGTGCCAGCATAGTTTTACCAAGCAGAATTAAGTGAAATCCTGGCGGTTAGTCTACAAAAAGAACAAAATGATTCTGTGTATTTGTTGGTAGTTACAACCGAAAAGTACAAAATGCATTGTGAAGAACAAAAACAGAGCCAATTCCTTAGTGATGCTCCCTAGGCTATGCATAACCCTTAGTTCCCAGCTTTCTTTGCACTTCCTTGTAAAAAAATACATTATCAAATACTAATTGAATTAGGTTTTTAAGTGCTGCTATAATAAATTACTACACCCAGTGCTTTAAAACAACACAAATGTATTCTCTTTCTGTTCTGGAGGTCAGAAGTCTAAAATCAAGGTATTAACAGGGCTTCATTCCTTCTGGAGGCTTCAGGGGAGAATACCTTTTCTTCCCTTTCTCAGCTTCCAGAGGTGCCTGCTTTCCTTGGCTCAAGGCCGCTTACATCACTCTGATCTCCTGCTGCTTTAATTAAAAACATCTTTTAAATGACAGTTAAAAAATTTCTTTTAATGTTTATTTCTTGAGAGAGAGAGAGAGAGAGAGAGAGAGAGAGAGAGAGAGAGAGAGAGAGAGAGAGAGACAGCAGGTGGGAGCGGGGGAGGGGCAGAAAGAGAGGGAGGCACATAATCTGAAGCAGGCTCCAGGCTCTGAGCTGTCAGCCCAGAGCCTGACACGGAGCTTGAACCCAAGAACCGTAAGATCATGACCTGAGCTGAAGTCGGATGCTTAACTAACTGAGCCACCCAGGAGCCCCTAAATTGACAGTTTTACTGAGATAAAACTGACATATAACAGCATGTAAATTTAGGGTGACATGATAGATATATTATGAAATGAATACCACAGTAAGTCCAGTTAACAACAATCACTTCACAGTTTTTTTCTCTTGTAATAAGTTTTAAGATCTACTGTCTTAACTTTTTTTTTTATTTTTAAAAAAAATTTTTTTTCAACGTTTATTTATTTTTGGGACAGAGAGAGACAGAGCATGAACGGGGGAGGGGCAGAGAGAGAGGGAGACACAGAATCAGAAACAGGCTCCAGGCTCTGAGCCATCAGCCCAGAGCCTGACGCGGGGCTCGAACTCACGGACCGCGAGATCGTGACCTGGCTGAAGTCGGACGCTTAACCGACTGCGCCACCCAGACGCCCCTGTCTTAACTTCCAAATATACAACACAGTATTGTTAACTATAGTCACAGCACTATACATTACAATCTTGCTTCTATGGCCACCCCTCCTATTAATGACTTGGAATCTTCTTGACTCTCATTTTTAAGAATCCATCTGATTACACTTGGAGCGCCTGGGTGGCTCAGTGGGTTAAGGGACCTACTCCAGCTCAGGTCATGATCTCACAGTCTGTGGGTTCGAGCCCCGCATGGGGCTCTGTGCTGACAGCTCAGAACCTGGAGCCTGTTTCTGATTCTGTGTCTCCCTCTCTCTCTGCCCCTCCCCTGCTCAGGCTCTGTCTCTCTCTGTCTCTCAAAAATAATTAAGTGTAAAAAAAAAAAAATCTGATTACACTGAACCCTCCTAGATAATCGAAGTTAATTTTCCCATCTCAAGATCCTTAGTCACATAGCCCAAGTCCCTTTTCCCACGTTAAACAGCATATTCACAGGTTCTGGGGATTAGGAGGTGGACATATTTGGAGCACCATTATTCTACCACACCTACTACACAACTGTGAGTTCAAAATCGAAAAATTATGGCATTCAACATATTCCACATTTTTCTCTTATTTTAACCACCCACCTCATTTACCAATAGTCAGAAGACTTTATAATGTGTCACCAGCTCTTGAATCACACAACTAGTTCTTTGATCTGAACTTTACTGCTCTAAATAATCGTAAAGCCACAGCCGCCCTCATTTTTACTACTGTTGTTTCGGGGAGGAGTTACAAGATCATTAAAGCCACTTTCCCAATTAAATTGGCCACCCTAACAACTAGGTCCACCCGCATTGCTGTTAACAGCGGGGGCAACAGCAGTTAGCACCTTGACGGTGCACCGGGCACCTAAGGGTCCTAAAAGGTAAGCTTCCTCCCGTGTCCCTTCCCACTCGAGAGTCGCGGGCCCTGCCTCCCAGCCCCGGCCACCCACCGCACAGCGCGTCGAGCCTCTCTAGGCCGCCGGCGAACCCCCCGCGCTCTATGACGCCCGCCGCGAGCAGCGGGGAGGAACCACCAGGAGCCGCGCCGCGAGCAGCGGGGAGGAACCACCAGGAGCCGCGCCGCGAGCAGCGGGGAGGAACCACCAGGAGCCGCGCCGCTCGCCGGGTCCCCGCCCAGTTCCCGCGTGGCTCGCAGCGCGCCCTCGGCGCCCTCCTTTCCCTTTCCGCTGTCTCCGCCTCCGGAAGCTCGAGCCAGGCTGCTGGGAGCCGCGAGCGGAGGTTGCGTGCGCGCGCTAGCGTGTGCGCGCGAGCCTGCAACGCCTCGGGCGGCGCGCCAGGCGGCCGCAGCGGCCCCGGCGCCCAAGTAAGCGGCGCGCGAGCAACCCCTCCTGCCCCGCCGCCCCGCCCGCGACGCGCCCGCTACCCTTCCCCTCCGGGATCCGTTTCCCCTCTACGGAGCCCAGGCTGCGGCGAGCACTCAGAGTCGGTATGAGGAAGCCAGGGTGGGAAGTTAGGAAGGCCGGCCGGCCGGGACCCCCCCCCCCCCAGCCCTTGGCTCCGCCGGCCCTACGGCCCGGCCGGCCTCTCGGGTGGCGGGTGTAACCACAACAAAGACGTCCGAGCCTGCGGTCGGCGGGTCCGTGGGGCCGCTCGCAGCCCCAGCCGGCCCCTGTGGGAGCCGCCGGGCCTGCCCTCAGGACGCTTTCGCGGCTGGAGTGGGGACCGGGGTCGGCCGGAGTTAAGAAGTGGTTGTAACAAGGAGCTGGGTTCCGGCCACCGCCGCCCACCTCCGCGGCCTTGACTCTGAACCCTGGCGCCTGAGGGGCTGTCAGTTTGCTGCTGCCTGGGGCCGTGGGGGAAGGGGGTGGTCCGGAGGAGGTGGTAAACGGACCCTCTCGAGTTCTTGGAAAAGGGATGTTTATTTCGGGCCGAGATTTTCGTGTACCCCACGGGTTACCTTCTCTGGACCGTATTATATACATAATTGTAGAAACAGTGTAATGCCACAGTAACAAAATGCCAGTTTAAAAAATGCCAGATTATTTGTGTGTTTTTCTGATGTATCTTGAGCGTTAGTATTTCTGGTTCTGTAAGAGCCAGACAGATGGTGAGTGTCCAAGTGACGCCCAGTCAGCTTTGACACATGCCGGTTTTCATTGAGCCCCAGAAGAGTTATTAAGTGATCTGTCATTTAATTTTTACCCTTTCCCAGTATGTGGTGAAGAGAATCTTTACAGTGTTATTAAATGCATATTTTTATTTACCAATGTAAATGGAATCTCATTAACTTGGAAATAAATGTTATTACTTGGTGGATGGGATCACTGGATAGTTTTTCTGTAAATTACGTTTAAACCACTGGAGTGTGTAAATCTTAAGGATAACCTTGTCTGTTGGATGTTATGCCTGAAAAGTCTCCCAGGGTTTATGCGCCACCTCCCGCGAACTGCGACCACTGAGGAAGTTGGGTCCTTACAACTGTTGAGGAAGACATGAACCATGTAAATACAAATAAGGGGATAGTTAATTCTGGTGTGGGGGGTGCGGTGGGGATTGGTGGGGGACGATTGTGGGAAACTATCAAGGAAACTAGCTCAGGGAGAAGCATTGATTTTTCTGCTTACATAGCTAGCAAAGAGACTAGGGTTCGGTCTTCAGTCTCCTAACTCCAGACTCCCTCATCGGGTGAACATTCTTTGAATGTCTGATATTTGTCAGATCCCACTTTAGGCACTGGGGATATAAAGATGAGCAAGATGCCAGGAATTCCCAGTTTGGTAAGGAGATAAGGCGGGAAACTTAGCTATGAAAAATAGGGATTTCAAAGAAGTTCCTAATCATTTGGCTTACAGATTGATGTTGGGATTTAGACCTAGTTCATAAAATGTTAAAGTTGGGAAAATCATATCTTCCTAATGCATGAATTCCTTTTGTAGCCTCCCAGCAAGTAGACATGTAGTTTTTACTCCAACATTGTCTAGTGACTTCTGGCTCATAATCTTAGAAAGTAGCCCATTCCATTCGAGCAGTTCTTATGTTAATTCCAGAACAGCTTCCTTATACATTATACGTCTGTTAATGCAAGTTCTACCTCTGGAACTACCAATAACAGTTGTAAAATCTTTTTTCATATCACAGTTTTTTTTGAGTATCTGAATACCTGCTTTCTCTTAGCCATTTCTTTTACTAGCCTATGAATGCCTTATTCTGTAAACCACTGATCATGACTTAAATTCTAGACTCTTCCCCCTAGCACCCAGAACTAAATGCTTCATTCAAGAAGTAGTTTGACCAGCAGAATATAATTCAAGTTGTCTTAGACTGTATATTACTATCCCGATATGATTTAAGAGTATTTTAGTCTTTTGGTTCCTAAGTCATGCTTTTGCCGCTTGGTAAGCTCCACGTCTTTTTTCAAAGAATCTTCTTTTAAGCTGGGGTCCTCCGTGCACCTTCCCTCCTTACCTTCCCTCATTCTGTGCCTGTGCTATTAATTGTGTTATTATTTGGCTGTTTCAGAGTATACCTCCCCATTGGGTTTTTTGCTTATTAATATTCTTCTGCTTATTTGAGTATAGCATAATCAGCAAGACTGCTGTCTGGCCAGACTGCCTGGATCCAAATCCTGACTCTACTGCTTTCTGGCCATGTGGTCTTGAATATGTCAGTTAACCTGTCTGAGCTGCAGTTTCTTCATCTCGAACCTTAAAGTTGTTACCAGTATTAAATGGTTGATCAGTGAAAAAGTGCTTAGAAAGTGCTTAGTATATAACCTATATGAATGTTAGCTTCTTTTCCATTTATCCAGAACCTTCTGAATCTTTATTTTCAACCGTCCATCTCAGTTTTTTTTTTTTAATTCACAAATTTGATAAAGCTTGACATCACAAGAAGCATACAGAAACAAACTAATAACTTGAAATTGGTCAGGCCGTTTAAATTTGCTAGGCCTTAGTTCTAGTGTAAGGGGGTACAATCTTTTCCTTTCAGGACTGTTGGGGATCTCTGAGGATACAGGAAGGGTATTAGTTCTAACTTGCATTATTTTGCCATGTACCATCTTGAGGAACTTCACGTAGGTCTCACTCAAGGTTATCAGGGATCACAAGATTTAACTTGAAATGCCAAATACACAAAGAGGAGGCTTGCTGGAAACATTTCAAGTTTAGTGTCTTCCAGAATTGTCACTCTCCTTGCCAGAAATAACTTTGGAATTCACTACTGTATTTGGAAAGGGGGTTTGGTCACAAGCTCATATTGGATTCTAGGGAGTCACAAGTTAATTCAAAGTTCTGAATTCTTGTTACCTAGGTTAACACTTCTAATTTACCTAAGGCTACTAGTTTATTTCATTTGTGGTGCCAGTGAGATTTGTTCCAATTTACGTTGTTAGAGGAACACTGCTACGTGGCAGATCAGCAAAATGCATGGCAATCACTGGCATGTGTATCTGATTTTAACTGTACAGACCATCCTCTCCTACAGAGAACTCCTAAAACCATTGCTAAACAGGTTCCGTTTTCCTTTCAAAATCCCAATGATGAGAAGAAAATCTTGTTACCTTACCCAGTTTACCATCATATAAATCATAGATATCACAGCCATGTATCTTAAAGGTTAAAAAACAAAAACAGATCTTAGTTCCTTTGGAAGGACCATACTTTGAAGCAGAATAGAACACTGGTTAATAACAGGATCTTTAAACTATGCCTGCTTTAGAATCCTGGCTGTGCCACTCACTAGTTGTGTGACTCTGGGCAAGTTCTTGCTCTGCTTCACTTTTCTCGTTGGTAAATAGGAGTAATAAAACTTCTTTTTTTTTTTTTTTTTAATTTTTTTTTTTCAACGTTTATTTATTTTGGGGACAGAGAGAGACAGAGCATGAACGGGGGAGGGGCAGAGAGAGAGGGAGACACAGAATCGGAAACAGGCTCCAGGCTCTGAGCCATCAGCCCAGAGCCCGACGCGGGGCTCGAACTCACGGACCGCGAGATCGTGACCTGGCTGAAGTCGGACGCTCAACCGACTGCGCCACCCAGGCGCCCCTAAAACTTAAGCTTAGATACATTTTAGCTGTTAGTTGTACTAGAATAATAGCACTAATACAAATGGGACTTAGTTATGTTAATTTTGTGTGTTTCCTGAAAAATGTAAACAAATTTTTCTGAGGATGGAAGGTGAAATGATTTGGATGATTTGCTTTTGAAAGATTTTTTTTTTTTTTAACATTTATTTATTTTTGAGACAGAGAGAGACAGAGCATGAACAGGGGAGGGGCAGAGAGAGAGGGAGACACAGAATCTGAAACAGGCTCCAGGCTCTGAGCCGTCAGCACAGAGCCCGACGCGGGGCCCGAACTCACGGACCGCGAGATGATGACCTGAGCCGAAGTGGGACGCTCAACCGACTGAGCCACCCAGGCGCATCTGAAAGATTTTTTTTAAATGTTTATTTATTTTGAGAGAGAGAGAGAGAGAGAGAGAGAGAGAGAGAGAGAGGAAGGGAGGGAGGGCAGGGGGATGGGAGGAGAGGGAGAGAGAGAGAATCCCAAGCAGGCTCTGCACTGTCAGCCTGGAGCCCCATGCCTGGCTCATACTCAAGACCTGGGAAATGATGACCTGAGCCGAAATCAAGAGTCGGATGCCCCTGAAAGATTTGTTTTTTAAACTGACTACGAAAATTTATGCTTTGGGCTATGCCATGAAACCATTTGTTTTGAAAATTTGAAGAAACTACAAAATTTTTTTTTTGTTTAATCACAAAGGTATTCGTACACATCTGACAAAATGCGAAAGAAAAAAGAACAATAATAACCCCTTTTTATTCCATCCCTTGACATTCTGGATGAAAGAGTTGATTACCTTGCAAAAGAGGGTAATGTTTTTTGGAAATTTAGTGACAATGTTTATAAGAGCTACTTACTCACCATTCAGTGACTATTTTAATTGGTCGTTTTTCTTTCTGAACTCAGGTGGGCAGAATTGGATTGACAATGACCAATCATACTATTTTTTTCTTTAAGTTTTTCTTAGTTAAGTAGGCTCTGGGGTGCCTGGGTGGCTCCTTTAAGTGTCTGACTTTTGATTTCTGCTCAGGTCATGATCTCATGGTTCTTGAGTTTGAGGCCCTCGTCAGACTCTGTGTTGACAGTGCAGAGCCTGCTTCGGATTCTGTCTCCCTCTTTCTCTGCCCCTCCCCTGCTTGCACTCTCTCTCAAATATAAATAAATAAACATAAAAAAAAAAAAAGTAGGCTCTAGGCCCAATTGAGGGGCTCAGACTCACAACCCTGAAATCGAGAGTCACATGTTCTACCAACTGAGCCAAGCCAGGCGCCCCCAGTCACACTCCTTAGGTATGTGATGACCCACGATCACCAGCCTCTGCCAGGTTCTTTATTCTCACCCCACCCCCCAACCGTCTGCGTCCCTTCACCGCTTATAGTTGTTTAATGTATGTCCTTCCAGTCCGTGCTATGTAACTTTGTGCCTGTGAGGAATTTAGTTTTAAGTTTTACATAATTGTATTGTTGTTCATTTAATTTTGCTCTTTTAGTAAACTTTATTTTTACAGATCTCAGCTCACCCTTTTTGACTGACATATAGTATATTACATACAACATTTCGTTTATCCATTTTCCTCTTATTAGACATTGAGTTTTTCCCTAACTCATTTCTATTATAAAGAGTAGGGCTATGATGAACATCCTTGTACATGACCCAGAAACACAATTGGGAAGTGGTAGAACCAAGTTTGAGCCTGAGTGTGTCTGACTCAGTTCCTTCTTTTTCGTTGTGCAGACTCGCAGTCATCACTTATCTGCTTAATTTATTGCAAGGACACTATTATAATAACAGTAATGGAAATATAAAAAATGCAGTGGGATTGTTGGTTTTTCTTCTAACAGGTCGACTTAATTTTGCCCTTTTTCCCCCTGGTTTTTATTTAAGTGTGTAAATTGTATTATTAACCCAGTATGGCTAACAGTTTTGTAGTGTTCATTTTTCATGCTGATATAATGATATCATATATCTCTGATATAATATAAGCAGAGATCCACAACCTCCATAATCCACAGTCATTTGGTAAATATTTTAGGCTTTGTGGACTATTTAGTCTCATAGCTACTCAACTCTGCAGCTGTAGTGTGTAAAACTTTATTTACAAAAACAAATGGCAGGCCAGATTTGGCTCATGCACAGTAGCTGGCTGACTCCTGATATAATAATAATTTTGATGGAATCATAATATTCCTCTATTCAAGTTTTTTCAGTATTACTGAAATAATATGAGAATTCCATTCCTTCTTTTTAGTATTATATTCTTAGGATAAATTTCTGAAATGAAAGTACTGATTCAGAAGGCTTATGGCTTTCTTACAGCTCTGAAAATTAATTGCCAAAATCCTTTAAAAGAGATGTTTTGATTTTTATAAATTAAGAGAGTAAAAAAAAGAGTAGACTTTAATTCCATAATGGATAAATATGACATCTAAAACCTTATTAAATATCTTTTGAGGACTTGTGGAGGAGGCTTCTTTCTGCTGATTTGAGTTTTAAAACTTAAGAGGGCATTGATCTGTGCTATGAGAAATAATATTTTTTCTTTTTTTAGTAAATATTTCTTATATTTAATATTTAGGTATAAGTTACCTAATTTTTCTTAAATTTTTAAGATCTACTTACACATCTCAATTTAAATCAATTTAATTCTAATAATATGTTAGAATTTTAAAATTTATTTGTACTTTGATTAATCTGACTTAGCTTAAATTTCCCTGAACATTGTATGCCATTTGCAAGCTTGCAGCACAATTCAATTTTAGTATATTTAATTTTCTTATGTACCTTGAACACCTGACCAGGGATACTGACATATCTAATAGAGGAAGTCCTAGTAAGCACTTAGACTTTTTTTTTTTTTAATGTTTTTATTTTATTTTGAGAGAGCGAGAGAGAGACAGTGTGTGAGTGGGGGAGAGGGAGACACAGAATACAAAGCAGGCTCCAGGCTCCCAGCCATTAGCACAGAGCCGAATGGGGGGCTCAAACCCACGAACCATGAGATCATGACCTGAGCTGCAGTTGGACGCTTAACCAACTGAGCCACTCAGGCACCCCAGCACTTAGACATTTTTAATAAACCTAATTATAAGTCTAACCTTACTAATTTAATCAGATTCCCTAAGTGTTTAAAAGTTGATTGTGGGGGCGCCTGGGTGGCGCAGTCGGTTAAGCGTCCGACTTCAGCCAGGTCACGATCTCGCGGTCCGTGAGTTCGAGCCTCACGTCGGGCTCTGGGCTGATGGCTCGGAGCCTGGAGCCTGTTTCCGATTCTGTGTCTCCCTCTCTCTCTGCCCCTCCCCTGTTCATGCTCTGTCTCTCTCTGTCCCAAAAATAAATAAATGTTGAAAAAAAAAATTTTTTTTTTAAATTAAAAAAAAAAAAAGTTGATTGTGAATAGTTAAATTTTTTAATATGCCTTATATTCTTCAAAACCTTAAAGGCAAAAAAATTTACCCAATGATAAAATGTACTACCATATATACCTCTAATCTATCATATTAACCTATTGCATTAGTATTAGTAATGTAAGTTTGGTTGATTTTTAAATCATATTTGTACTTGATTTTATAGGTTGCAGTATCACTTCAACAATTAAAGGCTCCAGAGAATCATAATTGCTTTAGAATATAGATTATATAATCTTTTATTGTTTGATTTTACATAATAGAATTAATCATAATTTGAATATACTGAGCACAAAATTGGATTGTTGGCTATATGTTATTAGTTTATATATGCCTTTCCTTTAATGCAGCTCATATTATTTGCTCTTTTGAATGTCACTATGGACTAAAAGTTATCACAGAAGGACTTTTTCACTTTTATGTGTATTTTGGGGGGCACCTGGGTGGCTCAGTCAATTAAGCATCTGACTTCAGCTCAGTACATGGTCTCAGAGTTTGTGGGTTTGAACCCCGCATCGGGCTCTGTGCTGACAGCTCAGAGCCTGGAGCCTGCTTCAAGTTATGTGTCTCCCTCTCTCTGCCGCTCCCCTGCTCATGCTCTGTCCCTCTCTCAAAAATAAATAAACATTAAAAAAAATTTTTTTAAGTGTATTTTGTGTGTTTTGTTTTTCAGTGTTAAATTGTGCAACCTGAACAGAGGAGGCCCCTTTAAACTGGAGCCTTTCTTGTATTACCATTATATCAGGCATATTTGAATATTGTGCCTTCTAGTAACAGTAAAATACTCTAGGCCTTTGTTTTTCTTTACCTCCAGAAATAGACTCAGCCACCTTCCAAGTCATTATGATTTTTTGATTCTTGTTTCGTTTTTGTTTTTGTTTTCTGTTTTTAGTGTAGAATGGTGTTAGAGGACAAATTCTGAATTCAAGCTGGCTTAGCTAATTTTAGGAGGTTTTAATATCATCCTTTCTTAGTCTAAATTAATTGTACTTCTAGAAGGCAGATTTTCCTTAGGGTTCACCTAGGTATATGTTTGTGATATGCTTGCCTTGATGACTCGTGAACTGAATTATTAGACTTACTTATTTTTCAAATCATTGGTACAATTTGTTATTACTCCTCTAGCCCCATTATCATTTCACTGAGTTAATATTTTTGGGATGTTTTTGTCATGTTTCTTTATAATCAAACGTTTTAGTTTGAGATATGCAATTACTGTAAAAAAATGAAAAGTATTAAGAAATTATTCTTCAGTCTGATGGTAACACTGGCCTCTTTTTTTCAGATATATTTTTGCCATCATGGATCGTTTTGGAGATGTATCAGAAGGTGAAGTGGACCATTCTTTCTTTGACAGTGACTTTGAAGAAGAAAAGAAATGTGAAAGTAACTCAGTTTTTGACAAGCAAAATGATGACCCTAAAAGGAGAATAGACGAAGGTACAGAAAATGTAAACTTGAAATTTGGAATACAAAGAAAGGAAAATGAAATAAAAAAGAAAATTCTTCCAGAAGAACACCCCGTAGAGAATGATAATATGCGAACCAGAAATTCTTTATCATTGTCCACTTCAAGATCAAAAAAATTGTGGGATGCTACAACAGGGCATAAAATACACTTACCCACTCCAAGTAGAATTCCCAAAATTGTGAAAGAAGGTGACGATGATTATTATACAGATGGAGAGGAGAGCAGTGATGATGGGAAAATGCAGCATGTCAGGTCCAAGTCAGCTAAACCACCTAATAACCTTAAAAAAAACATAAGTAAAAAGTATTCCAAAAGTAATTCTTCTTCCTCCTCTTCCTCTTTGTCTTCCTCATCTTCAAGTTCAGGTACAGATTGTTCAGATGCAGGGTCTGATAACTGTATTTCTGATACATCTCCATCATTAAAGAAACGTCTGTCTGGTGTAACCCACTTGTCACCAAAACAGAAATATAAATCAGGAGTAAAATCAACAGGAACACGACCTTCAAGTACTAAACCAAAAGTCAATGACTACACTGAGGAATCTGAAGATACTGTGACAGATGTCACTCCTCTCTCAACTCCAGACATCAGCCCTATTCAGTCTTTTGAACTGGGAGCATCAAATGATCAAAAACTAAAAGTTAAAAGGCAAGAAAACGTGAGTCAAGAAGTATATGGAAATGTTGAGGATTTAAAAAATAATTCAAAATGTTTGAAATCAACCAAAAAGGGGAAAGAAAAAACTGGGCCTGATCTCACTCCAGAATCTTCAGTGTTAGATTCCAACATAGACCACAGATACAAACAAAAAGTCTTACATGACACAATGGACCTCAATCATCTTTTGAAAGGTAAGTTTCTTTTCTTTTTAAAAGCTGTATATATTGAACTTACATATTAAACTTCATGGTATATTGAGCTTAAAATATCAATTGCTATGAATTTGCATTGATTTTTCTAAATATATTTTATTGTTGGATAATTGATATTATAGTAACTTTTCCAATTACTCTATTTTACCGTAAAAATATCTGGAATATCATTTATACTATTGAAAAGCTAGTTAACTAGGAGTAGAAACTACTTCACCCTAAATTTTGTTTGAGTGTCTTACAAAATCATAAAACCTAGAGGGAACAGCTAGATAAGATAAGTGGGGGAGGCGGAGCCAGATGTTTTTCACATTTGAGAGGGATGTGGGCATAAGATACATTTCGCTTTTTTCTTTAAGAAAGACAACAGCGCTGAAGTTAAAAATATCCTAACCTGTTGTCTTCATGTCAGAGAAAGTGGTGAGAATGCTGGCAAATGAAAGAACTCAGAATAAACTGTAGGGAACTATTCAGATTTTAAGTTAAATACTAAAGAGCATTATTTGAAAATAATTACCAAGTTGATGAAACAACATAATTCAAGTTTCAGTTCCTTTAAGATTGAAAATTTTTTTGAAGTATAATTGACATAGACTATTCTATTAGTTTCAGGTGTACATCATAATGATTCAATACTTTTATACATTATGAAATGATCCCCATGATAAGTCTAGTTACCATCTGTTACCATACAAAGTTATTATAACTTTATTGGCTGTATTCCTTATAGTGTTCATTACATCCTCATGACTTAATTTATTTTTATAACTGGAAGTTTGTACCTCTTAATCCCCTTAGCTTATTTCATCCTCCCCTCCCCCAAGCCTTCTTCCCCTCTGGTAAGCAACAGTTTGTTTTCCTGTATCTAAGAGTTTTGTTTTGTTTTTCATTTGTTTTGTTTTTTTAGATTCCACACACAAGTGAAAGACAAATATGGTATTTGTCTGACTTATTTCACTCAGCATCATACCCTCTAGGTCCATGTTGCCACAAATGGCAAGATCTCTTTCTTTTCTATGGCTGAGTAATATTCCACTGTATGTATATATACCACATCTTCTCGATCCATCCATCTGTCAGTGGACACTTAGATTGCTTCCATATCTTGGCTGTGGTGAGCAATGCTGCAGTGAGCATAGGGGTGCATATTATCTCTTTAAATTGTTTTCATTTTCTTTGGATAAATACCCAAAAGTGGATTGCTGGATCATATGGCATTTCTGGGTTTTTTTATTAAAAAAAAAATTTTTTTTTAATGTTTACTCATTTTTGAGAGACAGAGCATGAGTGAGGGAGGGGCAGAGGGAGAGGGAGACACAGAATCCAGAACAGGCTCCAGGCTCCGAGCTGTCAGCACAGAGTCCGATGCGGGGCTCAAACTCACGAACTGTGAGATCATGACCTGAGCTGAAGTCAGACGCTCAACTGACTGAGCCACCCAGGCGCCCCTGGCATTTCCATTTTTAATCTTTTGAGGAACTTCTGTCCTGTTTTCTGTAGTGGCTGCACCAATTTACATTCCCAACAGTATAAGAGGGTTCCCTTTTCTCTACATCCTCACCAACACTTGTTGTTTCTTGTGTTGTTGATTTTAGCCATTGTGACAGGTGATATCTCATTGTGGTTTTGATTTGCATTTCCCTAATGATTAGTTATGTTGAGCATCTTTTTATGTACCTATTGACCATCTGTATGTCATCTTTGGAAAAATATATATTCAGGTCTTGTGCCCTTTTTTGTTGTTAATTTTTTAATTAAAGTATAATTAATATACAGTGTTATTAGTTTCAGGTGCACAGTGTAATGATCCAACAAGTCTGTACACTACTCAGTGCTCATCATAAGTGTACTCATAATCCCCTTTATCTTTTTCCCCCATCCCCCCCACCTCCCCTCTGGCAACTACCGTTCTCTGTATTTAAGAGTCTATTTGTCTCTTTTTTTCTTTGTTTTGTTTCTAAAATTGCATGTATGAGTGAAATCATATAGTATTTGTTTTTCTCTGACTTATTTCATTTAGTATTATCATCTCTAGGTCTCCATGTTGTTGTAAATGGCAAGATTCCATTCTTTTTGATGACTGAATAATATCCCACTGTGTGTGTATTTGTATGTATACATATATACACACATATATACCACATTTTCTTTATCCATCTATGGATGGACTCTTGGGTTGCTTCCATATCTTGGCTACTGTAAGTAATATTTCAGTAAACATAAGGGTGCATATATTTTCAAATTAACGGTATGTTTTCTTTGGATAAATATCTAGTAGTGGAATTACTGGGTCATATGGTATTTCTATTTTTGATTTTTTTGAGGAACCTCTCATACTGTTTTCCACAGTGGCTGCACCAGTTTGCATCCCCACCAACAGTGCTTGTCTTGTTTATTTTACCCACTCTGACAAATATGAAGTAGTATTTCATTGTGGCCTATTCGGGTCCTCTACCCATTTTTTAATCAAGCTTTTTTTTTTTTTTGATAGTTTTTGAGAGTGTAAGTTCTTCATGTATTTTGGATATTAATTCCTTATCAAATGTATGATTCGAATATCTTCTCCCATTCAGTAGGTTGCCTTTTCATTCTGTTGATGGTTTTCTTCACTGCGCAAAAGCTTCTTAGTTTGATGTAATCCTACTTTAGCTTTTATTACCCTTGCCTGAGGAGACTGAGCCAAAAAAACATTGCAAAGACTGATGTCACGGAGCTTACTTCCTATGTTTTCTTCTAGGAGTTACATTCTACAGGTCTTACATTCAAATCTTTAATCCATTTTGAGTTTATTTTTATATATGGTAGAAGATAGTCTAATTTCTTTATTTTACATATAGCTGTCCAGTCTTTCTAACACCATTTATTGAAGAGACTGTCTTTTCCCCATTGTATGATCTCACCGTCTTTGTCATAGATTGACTATGTGTGTGCGTTCTTATTTCTGGGCTCTCTGTTCTCTTCCCTTCATCTACGTGTCTGTTTCTGTGCCAGTCCATACTCTTTTGAATACTGTAGCTTTGTAGTAGAGTTTGAAATCAGGAAGTGTAATACCTCCAGCTTTTTTATTCTTTTTCAATATTGGCGTGGCTATTTGGGGTCTTTTGTTTTTCCATACAAATTTTAGGATGCTTTGTTCTAGCTCTGTGAAAAATGCCATTGGCATTTTGATGGGGATTGTACTGAATCTATAAATTGTTTTGGGTAGTATGGACATTTTAAGAATATTAATTTCTAACCCATGAGCATGATATATTCTTTCATAAGCTCTAAATACTTTTTAATTAGTAAAAATCTTTAGTGCTGTATTTCCACATCAATTTATTATTACTTCTTGGATATGTCAATTTGTTGTTATTATTTGGTGTGAAAGAAACTATATTTTAGATAAAGTAAAAGCAAGTTGAAACGTTACCTTTACACTAGTTAACATAACTGTGAAATATTAGGTTTCCAGGTTAGATTTTAGGTCAGTTGAAGACAACATTTTTATTTATTTATTTTTTAATTTTTAAAAAAATGTTCATTTATTTTTGAGAGAGAGAGTACATGCAGGGGAGGGGCAGAGAGAAAGGGAGACACAGAATCCAAAGCAGGCTCCAGGCTCTGAGCTGTCATTATAGAGCCCGACGCAGGGCTCGAACTCACGAGCTGTGAGATCATAACCAGAGCCAAAGTTGGACGCTGAGCTGACTGAACCACCCAGGCTCCCTAAAGACAACATTTTTAAGTTGTAAGTAGTATTTTCCATCTTTGTTTGAAATGTCAGTTGAAAGAATAAATCTTTAGCTACATAATTCACATGGGATGGTAATGTAAGAGCATAAACAAATCCCTTATGTAGTCAAATTATTCTCACAGTCAGATGGATAAAGTATTTTGGGCATTTGAACGTCCCCTTTTTTGTAGGTTTTCTTTTTTCTTTGCTCTGATTGTACCTATTGATTGTTTAGTATGTCTGAAAAATCAGACTCTTGGCTTTGCCCATCACCATCTATGTTTTAGGCCTCCACTCACTGTTCTGATAAATGCTCCCTCAGTCTCTTAAAACTTTCAGGATTGAGAAGTTTTTTTTTTTATTCTTGCCCCTTGTGTCTTCCCCTAACAACGAGAGTGATCTTTTAAAAATGAAATCAGTCTTACCAGTTTCCTTCTTAATTCTTCAGTAGGCTTACTCGTACATTAAAAGTAACATCCAGGGCACCTGGGTGACTTAGGTGAACATCTGACTTGATTTCGGTTCAGATAAGATCCCAGTGTCCTGGGATGGAGCCCCGCATCCAGCTCTGCACAGAGTCTGGAGTCCACTTAAGATTATTTCTGTCCCTCTGCCCCTCTCTTACTCTCACGCGTGCTCTCTCTCTCTCTAAAATAAGTAAAAGTAAAATCCAAATTCCTTACAGTAGCCTAACAGACTCCGTATTAGTGATTCTTACCCTATGTGGTATATTAGTGTCATACTGATGCCTAGGCTCTGCTACAGGAATTTTGACAGTTAGTCTCGTATCCTTTAAAGTTGATGAAAACCATTAGTCTACATCATATGGATATCCTGCAACTCCTTTTTTTTTTTTAATTTTTTTAAACATGTATTTCTTTTTGAGAGAGAGAGAGAGACAGAGCGTGAGCAGGGGCGGGGCAGAGAGAGAGAGGGAGACAGAATCTGAAGCAGGCTCTAGGCTCTGAGCTGTCAGCACAGAGCCCGACGTGGGGCTCGAACTCACAAACCTCGAGATCATGACCTGAGCTGAAGTCGGAGGCTTAACCGACTGAGCCACCCAGGCACCTCCCCCTTCTTTTTTTTAAATCTCTTATTACCTTGCTCCAGTCACAATGCTTCCTTACCATTCTCAGGATACTTTGTATTTATGGGGCATTTCCACTTGCTGTTGCCTTTTTTCTTTGCATAGGGTGCTTCTGTCTGTTGCTCAAGTCTTAGTTTATATATCACCACTCAGAGATACTTTTTCTGAATGTTCTGTCTTGAGTAGCTTCACATCTCTATTTCACATCTCTGGCTCTCTGTCACAAAGCCTGTTTCCTTCCATCAGAATACTTACCAGACCCTGGAATTAGTGTAGTTTGCTTACTTATTTCTGCCACTAGAGTATAAGCAACATGAGGGCAGGATCTTGCTCATTGCTAGAATCTCCAAATTCAGCAGGTATTGGCACAAAAGAGACACTATTTGTCAATGAAGGAACTGAGGAACCCAGCTACAGTGTTGGGAACTGTACTTCATATGTTTCACTGAAATTTAATTGTTTTTAACAATTACCTATTCTTAGATTTGCCATCTGAAATACACGGAATACATGTGTGCTTCCTTCAAAGTTATAATTGTTAATATATCTGATTAATTTTCTTTTTTAGGGAAAATCTCTATTTCTTTATCAAGCATCCTCTGTAACAATTAAAAAAAATTTTTTTAACGTTTATTTATTTTTGAGACAGAGAGAGACAGAGCATGAACGGGGGAGGGGCAGAGAGAGAGGGAGACACAGAATCGGAAGTAGGCTCCAGGCTCTGAGCCATCAGCCCAGAGCCCGACGCGGGGCTCAAACTCATGGACCGCGAGATCGTGACCTGAGCTGAAGTCGGACGCTTAACTGACTGAGCCACCCAGGCGCCCCACACTGTAACAATTTTTAATTAAAAAAAAATGTTTATGGCCACTTTCCAGTCTGTAAGATCACTTGTATGATTCAAGTCGAGGACTGTACCTACAACTCTTCCAGATTTCCAGCAACAACCCCGGTGCTCTAGCACAACAGTTGACAAATTTTTGGGCCTTAAGACCAAAAGCATTTACACTCTTTTCTTTTGTTTTTAAAAAAGCATCTACACTCTTATTAAAAATTATTGAGGACCCCAAAGAACCTTTTGTTTATGTGGATTATATCTATAAATGTTTACCATATTAGAAATTATATGAGGAATTTAAACAATATTTATTAATTCATCTAAGAATAAAGGTAATAAACCAATAATGGTAATAAGTAACATACTTCATGAAACATATTTCAAAAAAAAAAAAAAGTAATTTTTGCTAATCTCCAATGCCTGGCAATAGAAGATACCTGGATTCTCATATTGACTTCTGCATACAACTGTTGTGATATGTTATTTTGGCTGAAGTATGTGAAGAAAATCTGGTCTCACACAGATATGTTTGGAAAACGGAGGAGTATTTTAATAGCCTGTTCAATTAATTTTAGATACTCTGACACCATACCAAGATTCCACATTAGTTGCATTGTGAAATTTGAAACTAATTAATTCATAGTCTTTACATTATAATTTACTTGCCAATCGTACATCTTGAATGTGTCTTTCTTTAATTTTTTTTTTTTAACATTTATTTATTTTTGAGAAACAGAGTGAGACAAAGCATGAGCGGGGGAGGGGCAGAGAGAGAAGAAGACACAGAATCTGAAGCAGTCTCCAGGCTCTGAGCAAGCGGTCAGCACAGAGCCTGATGCGGGGCTCGAACCCACGAACTGTGAGATCATGACCTGAGCTGAAGTCGGATGCTCAACTGACTGAGCCACCCAGGAGCCCCTTGAATGTGTCTTTTAACCTTGCATGGTTTTGTAATAGGATGTATAGGTTGTTGAGAAAATATTCACTGAACTTACAAATGACATATTTCAGAATACATTATATAAAATTATAGTTGTTAATATTCCCACCAATCTCATCAGAAGGTTTTTGAGAGGCTTTCAAACTTGTTTACCAAAATTCTAATTTTTACTAAAACACTCATTTTATTATCACCAAAAAAATAGTTTCAATTGTTTTCCTTGAAGTTGACACCATTATTTTTATTTACTTGTTTGTTTTTAAGATTTTATTTTTTAAGTAATCTCTACAGTAATCCCCAACATGGGGCTCAAACAGCTCTGAGGTCGAGTTACTACTCTACTGACTACTCAGCCAGCCAAGCACTCCAACAGAAGTGTTTATAACAATTACCTTTGTAATTCAGGGGCACCTGGGTGGCTCAGTAAGTTAAGCTTAAGCGTGACTTCCTGTGACTTTGGCTCAGGTCATGAACTCGAGCTGACTGCTCAGAGCCTGGAGCCTGCTTTGGATTCTGTGTGTCCCTCTCTCTCTCTCTCTGCCCCTCCCCTGCTCGTTCTCTCTCTCTCTCTCTCTCTCTCTCTCTCTCTCTCAAAAATAAAGATTAAAAAAAATTTTAAATAACATTTGTAACACAAAAATTGGAAAGTGGTTGAAATTAAATTGTAAAAATTTATGTGATGAGATAATGCAAACTGCTCACTAATGCTTTGTATTAATAACATGCATCTTAATATATTTGCTTTTTTTTTTCTTGTGTCTAATTTCTAATGCTGCACTGTTCTTAATTTCTAATGTGATTTATGTGTTTTAAAGTAAGCAGACCGGGGCGCCTGGGTGGCTCAGTCGATTAAGCATCCAGCTTTGGCTCAGGTCATGATCTGTGGTCTGAGAGTTCGAGCTCTGCATCAGGCTATGTGCTGACAGCTCAGAGCCAGGACCCTGCTTCAGATTCTGTGTCTCCCTCTCTCTCTGCCCCTCCCCCACTCGTTCTCTCTCTCCCTCTCCCTCTCTTTCAAAACTAAACATTAACAAATTTTTTTTAAATTTTTTTTTAAACGTTTATTTATTTTTAAGACAGAGACAGAGCATGAACGGGGGAGGGTCGGAGAGAGGGAGACACAGAATCTGAAACAGGCTTCAGGCTCTGAGATGTCAGCACAGAGCCCGACGCGGGGCTCGAACTCACGGACCGCGAGGTCGTGACCTGAGCCGAAGTCGGCCGCTTAACTGACTGAGCCACCCAGGTGCCCCAGCAAATTTTTTAATAAAATTTTTTAAATGTAGCAGACTAACATTTGGCATATAAAGTATCTCATAAAATTTTCTTAAAATTAGGTTTGAAAAAAGTGATGTATATTGAAAAGAAATAATGTTACAGAAAATTAATGAAAATGTATAATATGACTTGCAGGTTTTATCGTGTGTGTTTTTTTTTAATACTGTTTGATTAAGTTATAATTTGCATTTTAAGGGCCCACTGTTGCATTTTTTTTTTTTTTTTACATTTATTTATTTTTGAGAGACAGAGCTTGAGCAGGGGAGGGACAGAGAGCAAGGGAGACACAGAATCTGAATCAGGCTCCAGGCTCCAAGCTGTCAGCACAGAGCTGACGCGAGGCTCGAACCCACGAACCGTCAGATCATGACCTGAGCTGAAGTCCGATGTTTAACCGACAGAGCCACCCAGGCGCCCCCACATTTTTTATTTTTATAAGTACTTTTTGATTCCACAAATTACAAGCACCACTCTATCCTAGGAATTGGCGGGGTGGGGGACACATCCAATAAAAAGCTTCTTTTAGGAAGAAAGCCCATGACTCTTTTAGAATTGTCAGATTTTGAAAAAGCCATCTAAAAAAGCCATCATCTCAGTGAATCACTGAGCTTTTTTTTTCAGGACTATTGATGATTAACTTTGTATTAGGATGATTTTGGAAACGGTATTTCTCACCTAACAAGAATTCCAGAAATAGATCATGCTTGAGGGTTGTCCAGTACAGTGGCTCAAAAATGTCCTCAGGGGCCCAGGTTCTACCACTGTGTTCGTCCAGCTGTGTGGTGTTGGTTTCATTCTAAGGCTAGTAGGAAATGTCTGCAGAATTTTTAGTATTCATATCCAGACATGATGATGTCCAGGCAAAGGGAAACTTTCTTCCTCTGGCTTTTCAGAATGGAGGAAACTTTAAAGAAGCACTCTCAACTGACTCACGTCTCACTGCCCAGAATTGGGTAACACTCCTGTTCCTAAAACATTCATTGGCAAGAGGAATGGGATTATTGTGGGCTGGTCACTCACCCTAGAGTTAGGGGTGGGAGTCAGGAGAACGGAAGGAATCTTCCCCTTAAGGACAGGGCTTCGTAGGAAAGGGATAGGTAGGTGTCTTTAAAAGGGAAGTGGGGTGGGAAGACTTGTTAAGAAGAAATGAAGAGGAGGGGCATCTGGGTGGTTAAGTGTCCAACTGACTCTTGATTTCCGCTCAGGTCAGGATCTCACGGTTGGGTTCCTAAGATCTAGGCCTGTGTGCACTGACAGCACAGAGCTGGCTTAGGATTCTCTCTGCCCCTCTCCCCCACTCAGTCACGTGTGCATGCTCACTCACGCATGCACAGGCTCTCTTTCTCTCTCTCTCTCAATAAATAAATACGTTTTTAAAAAAAAAAGGAGGAGGAAAGTAGAAATGTATGCTAATTGGGATCCACAAGGCCAAGGTTTCTAAAGCTTTAATATGCATACAAGTCCTTGGAGAGCCTCTTAAAATGCAGATTCTGGTTCATTAAATCTAGAGTAAAACCCAAGGAACTACATTTCTAGTCAGCTTGGTGGTGATACCTTGGCTGATGCAGATACCGGTCTCCAAGGACCCTAGTATTGAGATTCAAGACACAAAAAACTATTTGGTTTCGCTGAAGAAACATACAGGTATCTCTCACTATTCCTGTCTAATTCTTTTTGGAAACTTAATTGGATATAGAAAGCCTAAACATTTTTCCCACCCCAGATCCCTAAAAAGTTTCTCCTCCAAATATAATTGAAGGAGTGAAATACTGTTTAAACACAGAAACTGAGCTAAATGTAGGAGGAAAATTTATTCATACTGCTGCACGGTAGGGAACCCTGATCTGAGTGACCTGGTTATAAGTAGTGCTCAGAGCTTTTAAAGGTACAGGAACAAAGGTGGCATTTTGCCACTTGGTACATCTGTTACTGGAGCCCTTAATCCACAAGGGTTCCTTTATTACCACTAAAATACTTTACTTTTTAATTTTTTTAAAGTTTATTTTGAGAGAGAGCGTGCGAGCAGGGGAGGGGCAGAGAAAGAGGGAGACAGAGAATCCCAAGCAGGCTCCACACTGTCAGCACAGAGCCTGATGCCAGGCTTGAACTCATGAATTGTGAGATCATGACCTGAGCCAAAATCAAGAGTCGGACACTTAACTGACTGAGCCACCCAGGCACTCCTTTAACAGTAAAAGATTTGAAACACTAATCATGGCCAACAGTCTATTGCAAAAAGTATTTCTGTCTTTCAAAATTATTATTCGTGCTCGATTGACCCACTGTTTTTCAGATCCAAGAATATTTTTGTAAGGATTCTTGGTTTTTCCCCGTAAAACTAAAATATTGGACCTGGTAAGATAGAGATGTGTGCATGGCTAGCCTATCTATGCCTTTTCTGCACGCATTTCTCAATATACTTTATCACTTTCAACTTACACTCTTTGGGCTCTTCTAGGCCTCTTAGACTCAACTAATTTCTTCATAATCTTTTCCACTTCAAATGAAGAAGACAACAGTGGCAATGCATACCACAGCTCAGAAATTGTGAGCAGGAGAGGTGCCTGGGTGGCTCAGTCGGTTAAGCATCCGACTTAGGCTCAGGTCCTGATCTCACGGCTTGTGAGTTCCCAGCCCCGCATCCCCGCATCGGGCTCTGTGCTGACAGCTCAGCCTGGAGCCTCTTCAGATTGTGTGTGTGTGTGTCTCTCTCTCTCTCTCTCTCTCTCTCTCTCTCTCTCTCTCTCTCTCTCTCTGCCCCTCCCTCGCTCATCCTCTGTCTGTCAAAAATAAATAATCATTAAAAAAAATTTAAAAAAAGAAATTGTGAGCAGGAGATGTGACACCATCAGAGAACAGCTGAGGTGGGAGCACAGCATACTCTGCACCCTCTCAATTTAAACATCATGTTAAAATGGTTTATTGTTTTGATTAAAAATTTAGTGAGCTATTAGAGGAACTATTGGGCCAGAGTTCAGATAGTGAGGGATGCCTGCACAGCTAACAGTGTTAATGTTATTTACTGGTTTCAAATAAACTTGTTAACAAGTTTGTAAATTTGAACTATAAAATATTAAGCCTGGGAAACAAAGGTTAACCAAAGAATGTAAAATCAAGTCTCCCAGTTATAGGCCAGAGAACAGTGATACAATATTAAACTTGGTTACTTACAAAATGTAGTGAAGAAGATTCTAGAAGTGGAATCAGAAGATTTTTGGCTTCTGGGTCTCATCCATGTGACCATAGACAAGCAGTTAACTGTGCCCTAGTTTCTTCATTTGTAGGATTAGGTAGTTGATGTATGTTGCTAAGGTATATTCTAAGTTCAGAGTTCTGGGGTTCTATGAGAACTATTAGAAGGGAAGATTAGTGTGGACTAGCATTCTTAAGTGTCTGGCTTGATTTATTTAGTTACCTATTTATTTTCTTATTTGTTTATTTTAGGTATCTTACTTTAAAGTAGACCTTGAAAGTTTAGTAGGATTTCTAAATATTTCAGCCTCTTTTAGCTCAATTAGGTGGCTGCTTTGGGGAGACTTCCCACCCCACCCCAAGTCTGCCTTGACTATTTAAATGTTCATAAGGTGTGGTTGGAATTAAGTTCTTCGGCTTTGGGCTGTAAAGCACCGAATAGGCAGGCAGAGAGGACATTTTGAAAGTGGAGTAAACAAAAGTTTATGCGTTGGGTTATGGCATGAATCTCATGTTTGGAGAACAGTGAATAAACGGACATGACCACATTGGAAGGTATGTTTCGTACTTTGTACAGGTGAAATTAGGTCAGTTTAGGAAGAATCTGCAGGGCAAAATTGACACATTTTGGAAACGTACCACCTAGATTCTATGTGAAATAATTAGATACATCATGAGAGGATGTATCCTGAGAAGAACAACTAATGTAAGAGAAAGATAGGATTAAGGCAGCATTGATGAGTGAAGAAAGTGGTTGCACTTACTGTTCAGCTGATAGCACCACCCGGGAATGAAGCAAGCACCTTACTGCAGGGGAGGGCGTGGGCCTGTTACACTCCTGGGGAAGAGGCTGCCTGTCCTGAGAGTAGCTCCTGCCCCATCCCCCCAGGCAGCACCTCATCCCTTTACTGGCAGGCTTCAGCGAACAAGGTTCAGATAGGTGAGTAGGAAATCTCAGACATTGTCAGCTCACTACCAAGTATTAGTACCTTTGGAGAAAAGCTAAAATCAGCCAGAGGCACCAGACTCGTAGATGAAGGACATAATACTTGAAATAGAGCTCAGTGATTTTTTTGGAGAGTAGCTGCAGGACCCCACTATTTCCACTAATAAAACAAATTTGCCTTTTACCTTAGTCTCCTGTCTCGTGTGCACAGTGGCTTTTCTAGGGGCTGTACTACAGTGACAGACAGCACACTACACTGAATGCAGAAGCAGACGTGGATCCAACTGTCTTCTATTAAGGCAGGCGTTAAAATATTTGCAAGAATTAAATCTGCCATTCTCCTCGCCAATTATTGTTTTTTTTGTAAAAGAACTATTAACCTATCACGGGTTTATTATTTCCAGATAAATGAAGATCTTTAAATGTTTTTACTTTTAACTTTGAAGTTTATTTTGAGAGAGAGAATCTCAAGTAGGTTTAACACACAACACAGAGCCCCATGCAGGGTTCTATCTCATGCCTGTTATATCATGACCTGAGCCAAAGTCAAGAGTCGGGGCCCTCAACCGACTGAGCCACCCACACACCCTACTTTAAAATTTCTTTTAATGTTTACTTTATTTGATTGATTGAGAGAGAGCAATCGTGAGCCACAGAGGGGCAGAGAGAGAGGGAACAAATCCCAAACAGGCTCTGCATTATCAGTGCCAAGCCCGACATGGGCTTGATCCATGACCCTGAGATCATGACCTCAGCTGAAATCAAGAGTCAGACGCTTAACCGACTGAGCCACTCAGGTGCCCCCTACTTGTAATTTCTAACATAGTAAATATTGATAGATATAGCTCACATAAACATTCTTTGGGGTCCTCAATAATCTTTAGGTGTGCAAAAGGGTCCTGAGACCAAAAAAACGTAACTTCTATTCTAGAAGGAAGTAATTAGAATATTTGCTTTGCAGTGCATTAGAGGAAAAAAAATTAACAGTCTTTCTAAAGGGGAAACAATGGAAAAAAATAACAAAGTATTTAAAAAAAAAAGATGGGGCATCTATGTGGCTCAGTCAGTTAAGCATTAGACTCTTGATTTTGGCTCAAGTCATGATCTTACAGTTTGTGACGTCAGGCCCCATGTTGAGCTCTGTACTGACAGCACGGAGCCTGTTTCAGATTGTCTCCCTCTCAGTGCCCTTCCTCTGCTCACTTGCTCACTCTCTCAAAATAAATAAACTTTAAAAAAATGAAAAAGATTGTAGGAAGAGATCAAACAGTATAAGTAGGTGGTTTCAACTTACCAGAAGATGCTATCAGAATATCTTTAAGGATTTAAATCAAATCCAACCTAAAAAGACATTTTAAGTCGTAGGAAGAATGGAAAAATAAAGGCTTGAAAAAGATATGCTTAGGCAGGTATTAACAAGGAGAAAATAGAAGTATCAATCCTAACAGTATGCAAAATAGAATTCAAGAAGTGAATTTGTCCCACTAAAGGGACAAAGAAGTATTTTACATTAATAAACTGAGCACAGATCTACCAAAGAGATTGATAAAAAGCAAAACAGAACTAGACCATGAAATGGACGGAGCCGTAATCGCTGGGGAAGACTGATTGATTGATTACATCATACACAGAGAAAACTTAACTGCTTGCTTATGGGATAAATGTCGTCCACATGTGTTTTGTCTGTTACACAATATTTAAAGTGATGAAATGCCAGTTACTGTTGCTACATAACCAATTAGCCCAGCACTGGGGTGTGGAGAGACTCCAGGGTAGGGTGACTTGATGGCTGGGGACTGGAATCAGCTGGGGACTGGAATCAGCTGGGTGCTGATTTATTGATTTGTCAGGTGTCTGGGCTTGCAATGACTTAAAGACCAGACTTTGCATGCATCCCGACTTCTTCACATATGATGGCCTCTGTGTAGCTGGATTTCTTATTCTTAACACGGTGGCTCAGGGCTCCACGTACAGTGTTGAAGGAAACAAGGCAGTAACCTCATCCCCTTTTATGACCTAGCCTCAGAATGTGATCATGCTAGTCCTATAGCATCATTTCTTCCACATTCCTTTAGTTTAAATGGTTATAAACCTTCCCAGATTTAAGAGGGAGGGACATATACCCTCCATCCTAAGGGGAGGACTGTCAGGTAGCTTATGGACATGTTTCAAAACCTCTTTAGTCCAACATACTACTTTACATTCCTTCAAACGTAAAAAATACATTCCCCTTTTCAAAGATCCCCCACCCCCAACCTTGACATCAAGGGTCTAAATCAGGTCTAAGTGCAGCTGAACCTCGCTTGTGGGTCCTCGGTCATATCTCTTTGAGTACTGGGACAGGCTTCTGCCAGGAGAGATTAGGAAGGCGTAGTAGTTATATTTTTGAACCCCATAAGTCCTAGTTCTTCTGTATTCTGTGTTTTAACTGAAAACTGATCGGTTCTTCTTTTTAGCTCCTCTCTCTCCTTTTTCATTATGGATACGATCAACCTTTAGTAACTCTCAGCATCCTGCACGGGGATCTACTTAGCCAAATCCGCCAGTGGCGGATATTTTTTCCATTTTCCTAGTCACCACTGGCAACAGTTTTGCTAAAATTCTGTCACTTCATCCTCTACATCAGCAGTCTCCTCCAGACCCTTCCAGCTCTGGTCTCAAAGCTAGTATTTTAGGTTTTTATTGCAGTAGTACTCCAATTACTGGTACCCAGTTTTGTGTTAGTTATTGTTGCTTTGCTAACAAAACACAAAACTTAGATGTGTAAAAGCAGCAACCTAGGATGACTCGAAAGACTAGGATCGTAATGCCTGCATGTGGCCCCTTTATGTGGTTCAGTTTCCTCACAACGTGGCAGCTTCAGGCTAGTCAGACACAGGATGGCTCAGGGGCCCAAGTACAAGTATTCCAGCAAACAAGGTTGGGGGGCTATAAGGGGTGCATCTCCTCCTTTGCCTAGCCTTGAATGTCACACTTCTGGCTATATTGTTTTGGTCCACACAGTTTCAAGCCTGCCCAGATTCAAAGGAAGGGGGTGGGAAGAATGTCACAGAATTTCTTATCTGACAAGTTCATGAAGACAAATTTAATAAATTCAGTTGTTATTCCTTGCATTGAGACCTCTCAGCTACAGGTGTTGATTTTTTTCTTTAAACCTTTAAAAATAACTTTATGTTTTTAGGTTTATTTATTTTTAAAGAGAGATTGCTCACATGCAGGGAAGGGTGGAGAGAGAGGGAGAGAGAGAATATAAAGCAGGCTCCACAACATGAGTGTGGAGCCCGATGTGGTACTCAAACTTACGAACTGTTGAGATCATGACATGAGCCAAAGTCAGATGCTTAACCGACTGAGTCACCCAGGCATCCCTAAAAAATAACTTTAAAAAGAAAATACCATTGGTTTTTTTAATAGGGATCATGAATATCCCTACAGGATGTTTTTGTTTTTGTTTACGTTTATTTATTTTTCAGAGAGAGAGAGAGAGAGAGTGCATGCACCCACAAGTTGGGGAGGGGCAGAGAGAGAGATCTGAAACAGGTTCCACGCTGTCAGCAGAGCCCAATGCGGGGCTGGAACCCATGAACCATGAGATCATGACCTGAGCTGAAGTCGGTTGCTTAACTGACTGAGCCACCCAGGTGCCCCCAGATTTGTGTGTGTGTGTGTGTGTGTGTGTGTGTGTGTGTGTGTGTGTGTGTGTGTGTGTGTGTTTTAGAAACAGATATTATATGAGTAAGGACTTATATGGCTTAGAATAAAATTTCCAGTGATAGCATCACATGTAAATTTTTAAAACTGCTGTCTGTATCTCAGCCTAGGTGAAAGCAAAGCTGATTGATACATCTAGTGACTTGTTTTAGATGACTCAGTAACTGGCTCTAGCGATGATGGGCATGATATTGAAATACTGTAAAGAGTTGGAACAAAACTGTTTCATTAAAGAAAACTAGGGAAAGCAATGTTTCTTAAATATGTGAGTTTAAATATTTATATACATACTTACATAAATGTGTTCCTGAAAGTTTATTCAACTTACAAATTTTTTTAGATTTCAATTGAAAAACAAAGGATCAAGTATTTGAGCATGCCTCATGTTAAGGCATACATAGCCACTTTAGAAAAATGTACTAGTGATAACTAGCATGAGTATATGAGTACTCCATGTATACTTTTTCCATCATGGAGCGTTAGAGTGCTATTATTTTCAATGTATTAGATTGAACTTTATTTTACTTATTTTTTTGCTATTGCCTTATTTTACTTCTGAAAACTTTAAGATTTTTTTTTCAATTTTATTTAATTTGAGAAAGAGACAGCACGAGTGGGGAAAGGGCAGAGAGAGGGAAAGAGAGAATCCCAAGCAGGCTCCACACTGCCTGTGCAGAGCCTGATGTCAAGCTCAAACTCAGGAAATCGCGAGATCATAACCTGAGCCGAAATCAAGAGTCAGATGCCTAACTGACTGAGCCACCCAGGTGCCCCCTAAAAACTTTTTTTTTAAATGCCATTCAGAAAATAGCTTTTAATTCCCTTTAAGATTTAATTTTAAAAGCTTTCATATGTGGGAGAATTAATCTAGAAACCTTATTAAATTCTACAAAACGTGCATTTCTTGGAAGGAAGATAATTATGAACAGCGCACCTATATCTTTCTAAATGTGTTCTTCGGGTTTTACCATTAACTTGGTATGATTTTCAGCAAATTACCAACCTTTAATTCCCTCATTTATTTTGTATCAGAAAGCCACTGTTAATCTTTTTTTTTTTTTAATTTCTGTAATCTTTGATAGTCTTTGGTTTAAATATAGGGGGGTAGACTTCTGGTTCTTTTGACCATGTTCAAATGATTTGACTTTTCTGCACCAGTCACATTTTTTAATTTTTATTTTATTAAAAAAAAAATTTTTTTTAACGTTTATTTATTATTGAGAGACAGAGAGACACAGAGAGTGAGAAGGGGAGGGGTAGAGAGAGGTAGAATCCAAAGCAGGCTCCAGGCTCTGAGCTAACAGCACAGAGCTCGATGCAGGGCTTGAACTCACAAACTGTGAGATCATGACCTGAGCCAAAGTCGGTCACCCAACCTACTGAGCCACCCAGGTGCCCCTACCAGTCACATTTTAAAATGGGGGTTAAAAAATGTCTCTGTGGATTTAACAGTGTATTTAACAGTGTAAAATGCTGAGGAAGTTAAGGAATTAAAGGTACTCAAGTAAAAACAAATAACAGCTACTTTAAAAAAATATTGTAAAAAACACATCACATGTTCCAGTCAGTTAATCTGATACATTGTACTCATTGGTAGTACAGAATTAAGTTGAAACATTTAGCAAGCTTAGTATTTTTAGAAACTTTTAACAAGTGTTTTGTAATAATTGTCACTGAAAATTGGTGAAATTTAAGAATTAAGCATGTTGGTAAAATTTCATTTGATAATAATAGTATGCAAAACATTTTTATTGGTTAAAAACTCCTTTTGTATAATGTATTCATTTTGGCTTATGTTTAATTAGGAATAAAATGTTTGATTTTTACTGTAGAAGTATTTGTTTTAATGTCAATATTAAGACCATAAAGTATTTTCAGATTAAGTTGAAAGTTTCAGAATATTCTGGGTTTGTTTTTTTGCCAGTTGTTAGCCATTGTTTCCATCAGTCATTGCTGAGGACTTTATTTATTTATTTATTTATTTATTTATTTATTTATTTATTTATTTCTAAGATTATTTGCTTATTTGAATAATCTCTGCACCCAATGTGGTGCTTCATCTCATGACCCCAAGATCAAGAGTCGCATCCTCTCTACATGTTGAGCCAGCCAGGCACCCCGAGAACATTTTATTTTCTAAGTATGCCCTCCAACTCACAAACTGTCTCAATTGAAGTATTGTATTACATTTGTGTATTTGGTGCACTCAACCAGAGGTTTCTAACCTCCCCAGCTACTAGGCTGCCTTAGGGAGATGTCTACATTTCTTATTAAAATATTTTTACGGTTGAATGTATAGTTTTTACTCCCAAAGAACCCAACCAAATGTGAAACTCTAGGCTGCCTCTGATTTTTTTTTATACATAGTTGTAGTATGGATGTCAGTATTTCATACGTGCCTTTTCATGACACTAACATAGTCTCCGTTTCTAAGAGTTGAAGTGTCAGTTTGTGCCGTCACGTTGCCATGTGCCTTGTTCAGTCATCTTTCCTTGTCTTGTTCGCTTCTCTAGCTTTTCTGCAATTAGATAAAAAAGGACCGCAAAGACACCACTTTGATCAGCCTTCAGTAGCACCAAGGAAAAACTACTCTTTCACAAGAGAGGAGGTGAGACAGATTGATAGGGAAAATCAGAGGCTTTTGAAGGAACTCTCAAGACAGGCTGAAAAATCAGGAAGCAGAAGTACGATTCCTAGAAGATCGATTGTTCATCCCCCTAAGTTATATCACAGTGCCCTCAACAGGCAGAGGGAACAACAAAGGATTGAAAGAGAAAATTTGGTAAGTAACTAAAATTTTTTAGTCATCAAAGAAAATAAATGGTAATGATTTATAAGGCCAACTGACAGGAAATCAGATACACCCACATTTTCATAATTATATAAAAGTAAGTATGGATGTGTATGGTGTGAAATACATAATGAGCCACGAGCTGGAAAGTACAGTAGGTGTTTTTTGTTGGTTTTTTTTTTGGTCATCAAGCTAGATTTTGAGGGAACGTTAGATGAAATTACTGAAAGCTGTATTATTTGGCCAGGTGTGTTAAATCTCTGCAGTAGTGTAGGAAACGGCGTTCCAGGGGTCAGATACACGTATCTTTTGTGAAGTATTCAGTCACTAGCCAAATCTGTTTTACTTTATTGTATCCTTGAAGACCGAAACAGTTTACATATTATTTATTTTAAAGGATAAATACATCTCAAAGAGGTCAAATTTTGGTGATCTCCTTGAATTAAGAATCAGATATTAAGGGGCGCCTAGGTGGCGCAGTCGGTTGGGCGTCTGGCTTCAGCCAGGTCACGATCTCGCGGTCTGTGAGTTCGAGCCCCGCGTCAGGCTCTGGGCTGATGGCTCAGAGCCTGGAGCTTGTTTCCGATTCTGTGTCTCCCTCTCTCTCTGCCCCTCCCCCATTCACGCTCTGTCTCTCTCTGTCCCCAAAATAAATAAACGTTGAAAAAAAAAAAAAAAGAATCAGATATTAAGAATCAGATAACTAAACTGTGATGTTCCAAGGAATATAGGGACTGTTGAAAATCTTCACATTAAAAACTATTACTCGTATCATTTTCTTCATAAAACTCCATTCATAACAATTGTTGGTGTTTACCGGGCTCTTACCTAAATGCCGGGCATTGCTCTAAGTGTCTCCAAATATAAGCTTATTGAATCCTAACAGTAATCTTTCAGGTAGGTACTGTTTCTATCCACATTTTACTGATGACATGACAGAGATCTAAAGGGATTAAATAATTAGCCCAGGGACACAGGGCTGGTGAGTAAATGGCTGAGCCAAGATTTACTCACAGGTAAATACAGGTAGTGTCTTAAACCAAAATTAGACCCTAATGGGCACATAAATTCAGAGCTAAGATAATTGATAAAGCTATTATTAAAATTATTAAAACGGTTTCCAGAATTCATCCTCACTGTATTTCGTCACCCATACGGTTCTGTTTGACCATGTGCTTACCTGAACTTGTACTAACACTTGTAGAAATTTTTACTGTTGTCCCTAATCTCAAGAGCCGGCTGGGATGGTGTATTTACAAAAACCAGTAAAGTCTTAAACCCTTACGGGCATGTGGCAACAGGTAGGTGGCAGCAGAGCAAGCTGAATGAGGCTGTGGGCAGTGAGCTACATGCCAGCTCTGTGCACGTGACCATGGCAATTGTTTAAGATTCATCCATGACTTAGGAAGATTTGAAATTATGTCCTGAACATTTGGGTTTGCCTTTTTTGTTTATTTTGACTCTCCTGCTGACTCTGGAGCCTCTTTCGCAAGTAGTTCATAGTGTATCCTGTTTTACAAAGTTTAGGTCATTTCATCCTCACAGCACCCTAATGACATAGTTACTGTTGTTGTGGAGGAGCAAATGAGACTCTGATTGGGACATTGGGATTGTTCAAGGTCAGGCAGGTAGCAGAATCATATGCGAGTTACCTAGCTTTGGGGTTACTTTTTTTTTTTTTAACAGCTTTTTGAGATACAATGCGTATACCATAATCATTTAGGGTACAATTCAATGGATTCTGGTGTCTTACCAATTTTTTTAAGTTGTAGTAAAACAGATATAATATAAAATGTGCCATTTTAACTCATTTTTGTGGTCAGTTCCGTGGCACTTTCACTGTTGCCAAAACTTTTATTGTCATCCATATAGAAGCCCTGTACCTATTAATAACCCTCTTTTCCCCCTTCCCCTCAAGTAACCTCTAATCTACTTTCTGTCTCTCTGTATTTGCCTAATCTGCGTTTCATGTAAATGGAATAAGACAGTATTTATGGTTTTGTGTCTGGCTTATTTCACTCAGAATAATGTTTTTAAGGTTCATCCATGTTGTAGCACGTGCCAGAGCTTCATTCCTTTTTCTGGCTGAATAATATTCCATTATACGTGTGCACCCCCGTTTGAATATCCGTTCACATGTTGATGGACACTTGGGTTATTTCCTCCTTTTGGCTGTTTGTGAGTAATTTTGTAGCGAATACTGATATATAAATGTCTGTTCTAGTCTCTGCTTTCAGTTCCTTTGAGCATCTACCTAAGAGTGGAATTGCTGGATCATATGGCAGTTCTGTGTTTATCTTTTTGCACAACCCGGGTTTACTTTTGAACAGTTGAAACCATTCGTGTAGAGTGACAATTCCGTGTATGACCAGGATGAAAACTATCAGCAGCCTCTTTTTACAGCTTCGGTCATCCCTGAAATCAGTTGTACATTACAGCTATTTTAATAAACAGTGGAAAATTACCAGTTTTACTCTTCTTACATACACTTAGTAGTTTGTATATGTGAGCAATATTTTTGTCCCATTTGATAGTAAGATCTTATTAGTATACTTGAGAACAGTAGAAATAAAATGTGGGCCACATGAATAGTTCAAAATTTTCTAGTAGTCATATTAAGAAGGTCAAAAGAAACAGATGAGATGCTGATAAACTATTTTGTTTACTGAGTAAATTCAAAATACTACATTTTAAAGTATGTAACCAATGTAAAAAAAATTAATGATGAGATTTTTTTTTTCTTTTTTGTGTACCAAGTCTTTGAAATCTGTTGTACATTTTCCATTGAGTGCTCATCTCAGTCTGGACTGGCCATATTTCAAATGCTGTGTAGCCTCACAGTGGTTAGTGGCCTTGGGCATTTAGCTCTAAATCAAATACTAATTCATGCAGAAGTGAAAAAAGTAACTTCAAGCTGAATAGGAAAATAAACAATTTATTATAAAATATCATTTATTATGTTATTGTTTGGAGAGTTTATCATCTGCATTTATGTTTAACACTTCATTCTCTAAACCAAAACGAAACTTTTCTTGACTGTTTCTACAGTTATTCCTCATAATGACTGTTTATTTTTTTCTTTTTTTAAAAAAATTCTAGGGGTACCTGGATGGCTCTGCCGGTTAAGCATCCGACTCTTGGTTTCAGCTCAGGTCATGACCTTGTGATTTCATGAGTTCAAGCCCCATATAAGTCTTTGTGCTGGCAGCACGGAGCCTGCTTGGGATTCTCTCTGCTCCTCCCTCACTCATGCTGTCTCTGTCTCTCTAAATAAAAAAATAAACTTAAAAAATTTTTTTTAATTCTATTATAAATTTCCATTAGAAGTATGTCAAATTTATGTTTTAGTTGGAGAGTGTTTGGCTGTCTTAAAATATTATCTTCTTATGGTATGTCTTTCCATTTATTCAAGCTTTCTTATATTCTACCTTAGTAAATTAAAAAAAAATTTTTTTAATGTTTATTTTTGAGAGAGAGTGTGAGCAGGGGAGGGGCAGAGAGAGAGGGAGACACAGAATCTGAAGTAGGCTCCAGGCTCCGAGCTGTCAGTACTGAGCCTGATGCGGGGCTTGAATTCATAGACCATGAGATCATGACTTGAGCTGAATGAAGTTGGATGCTTAACCGACTGAGCTACTCAGGTGCCCCTTCCTTAGTAAAGTTTTGTGGTTTTCTTCAGAACTATGTATTTCTGTGCTTTTGTACATGAAATTTTAATTTTTTTTGTAGGTTATTTATTTTTTTCAGAAAGCGAGGGAGCAGGGGAGGGGCAGAGAGAGAGAATCCCAAGCAGGCTCCACACTGTCAATGCAGAGCCCGATGTGGCGCGTCAAACTCAGGAACCGTGAGGTCATGACCTGAGTCAAAATCAAAAGTCTTAACCGACTGAGCCACCCAGGAGACCCTGTGCATGAAATTTTTTATTACACTTTCTGTTTGCTCTTGTAAACTGTTAATTTTTGCATATGTATTTTATAATCTGCCACCTTCCAAATGCTTCTTTAGATCTGTATTAGCTCTAATAGTTCCTCTGTGTGAGCTGGTATATTTTTTAATCTGTTTGCTAGCCTGTTCATAATCAAAATACATGCATGCATACACACGTGTACATACCCACGCATGTTCGTGGTTATTTCTGTGTCAGATGTAGTGCATAGGCAGGGTCCATTACCTCTAAATGCTTATGATTTGCATTTCCTTCATTCCTGTATCTCCAGTGACAGAGACCAATCAGACGGCCAACAGGCATGATGACTAAAGAGTTCTGTTCCAGTACTTTAGCTTGCTGGTAGTTTAGAGTGACATAATCCAAAACAAAGAAATAGTGCTGTGCTGAGTGGGTAGAACAGGAAGGCAAAGATCCTGTATAAAATCGAGTCCTGTGCTTCAGAGTTAAAAGCATACTGTTAATCTTTCAGGTGAAGTTCACAATTTTCATTATGTTTCAGGAGGCAAATATTACCTTTCCTTCTCATTCAAAAAGGAAACAAATAAAAGGAATAATAAAGAAAAAGTAATTTTATCTAGTAGAGGGCATGCTTGCTACCCTACATAGACTCGATTAAAATTTGTGAATTTCCAAAAATAGGTCTCATTTTTAAATTCGTGAATTTTGAAATACTCTCATTAAGCCATATTTCCTTAATTCATTTGAATATAATATGAATCCTATTTTTATGAAAGAGTACCACGATAATCTTAGTAGAAGGAGAAGGTGATTAGGTGAGTAAGGGTATTTATATTTCGCTTTGCTGTCTAAAAGAAATGAGATTATTTCATTTTTTTTCTTAACACTTATTAATTATTAAGAGACAGAGAGAGACAGACCTTGAGCAGGGGAGGGGCAGAGAGAGAGAGACACAGAATCTGAAGCAGACTCCAGGCTCTGAGATGTTAGCACAGAGCCCCATGTGGGGCTCGAACTCATGAACCGTGAGATCACGACCCTAGAGGAAGTCAGGACTGAGCCACCCAGGCACCTGGAGATTATTTCATTATTTAAATGTATGTCAATTGCCTTCTTTGTATGTGAAAGAAGAGGATGAGGGGAGGTGAGTATTTGAAGCAAGATTAGGGAAGAAGTAAGATTCCATAAGGAATAGATAAGGATTAGAGCCTAGAGTTCAAATGGAATTAACTTGTTTTTCTTTTTTTTAACTTTCTGAGAATACACACACACATACATATATATGTAATTAGTTTTAAATCGAGAGAAAGTAGGCAGTAAAGTAGAACATAATCTTTCCATTCAGGAATTCTTCTGTTAAAATATTTTTTTGTTAAAATATTTTTAAAATAAAAGTAATGCGTATACAAATTCAGAAAATGCAGGTCATTCTTAAAAACGTTAAATGAAAGGTAGAATCCTCCTTCCATCTTCTGTTCTTTGCTAGTCCAGAGGAGGAATTTTAGACCTCTTAGATAGAATGTGAAAACTATCAAGGGGAGAGTGATACGTTGTCACAAAGATGAAGATTTATGGTAAAGCTCATATAGGGGCGCCTGGGTGGCTCAGTTGGTTGAGTGTCCGACTTCGGCTCATGGTCATGATCTCATGATCTCAAAGATCTCGTCATCTTTGATCAGGTCGTGATCTCATGGTCTGTGAGTTCAAGCCCTGCGTCGGGCTCTGTGCGGACAGCTCGGAGCCCGGAGCCTGTTTCAGATTCTGTGCCTCCCTCTCTCTCTGCCCCTCCCCCACTCATGCTCTGTCTCTCTCTCCATCAAAAATTAACATTAAAAAAATTTTTTTATGGTAAAGCTCATACCTAGTGTAAGAATTCAAGTGTGATTCGTAAGATCTTGAAATAATTTATAGTTCACTCTGTCTGATTTTCTTCCTTCTCTGGTTATTGTCTGTGTCTCCTATCATACAAGAAAGAAAGCTAATGGTAACTAAGGGTGGCTTCAGTTATAGAAAAATATGAAGAACAATCCTGGTTTTCCCTGACTGTAGGATGCTTGTTACTCTTTAATGTCCTTCGGGGTCTTTGCTTTATCACTTTAGAAACAATGAAGCGCCTCCCCTCTGCTGACAGCTGCAGAAATCATTAACACATTAGTCATTCATTTGTTTTAACTTTTCTGTTTCCAGAGATGGACAGGATTCAGGTTGGGTTAGTTTTCCTTCCAAAAAGAATACTTCCTAAATAGAAAAACAAATATTTGGACAAACTATTTGGGATTCTTTATTAGAATTTGATTTGAGTAGCAGATTTTAAGATTGAAAATACTAAGATTTTGTAAACCACAAATTGGAATATAAGTATCCATTCTTATCATTTCTCAATTCATGAAACATATTTATTTAATGTCTGCTGTGATCTATGTAAGACACTGAAGGAATATAAAAATGTCTATAAAATACTGTCCTGTCATATAATATATAACATAGCTAGGAAGGTAATACTAGTGCATGTCAAAAAACTAGAAAATAATACAAAGCAATATGAATGGTAGCATTAATGTTTGATAACTCTGTACCAAATGCCAGGGACTGCTGTGAGCATTCTATATGCATTATCTCAATTAACTGCTTAAAACTGACTCTTGGAGATTATTTCATTAATACCCACATCAAGTCATACGGTCATATAATCATTGGAAGAGCCAGGATTTAAATACACGTCTTTCTGACTAGATAGCTTACATTTTTGTTCACTCTGATGAAAATGTTAAAGTATTTTGAACTGTCATTTTTTAAGTTTTACCCAGAAGTACTAAATTATTCACTAGATTAAAATGTATCTACTTTTGATTTTACACTTTATACAGTAATCAGTACTTCATATTTTGATAGTTTCTATAAGCAAGAGCTGTTTCTAGTAGAAATCATCCCTTTAACTTCTGCTTAACTTATTCATGACATACAAATGTAATTTAGATAGCTGATCTCTCTCTCGTTTTCCAAAGTTTCTGCCTGTAAACTTGATAAGTGACATATCAGGACAACAAAATGAGTTTATTCTTTGCCTTATTGTCAAATTATTTCAGAATTGATTTTGATTATATTACTTTATATGTTTTGTATCTGATGAATAAGCGTCGCAGTTTTCTTAAAATTTAAAAAAGGAAAACCTACATCTAGCCAAATAAACAAATTTAGGAAATTAGTTTATCCAAAAAATAGTGAGGCTTCTACTAGCAAAAAACCAAAATTAGTAGTTAACTGAAAATAAATTTTCTGTCCTGTTCCCCCCACAGCTCAGAAGGTAGTTAATAGGATAATCAGATGACATGGCAAACGATGCCCTGCCTAGCAGAGTACATGGTGTGATACGTAGGAAGTTTCTTACTCACTTATAAATGTGTCACTCGGGCATGCAAGAGTATTCTCTTCTTATGCAAACTATAAATGACAGGGCAATATTTTATATTTTTTCTTCTGTTCTTTCCAGTGTCTTATATAACTCAGAGCAGTTACAAACTGTAGGTAGAAAAGGTATAATCCTAGGAGGTTTTGCCCTTAAAATACACAGCCTCACTATGTACAGTGAGAAGAAGACCACATACGGTCTTGTGATGGCAAGACCATAGACTTTACAGACGGAACCATGTTTAAATTGTAAGTCTGGGCTCAGCAGAGAAAACCATTAACTCTAGTGGAGTCTGGCTTCCTGAGGGAGTTAGGTGTGCTCTAGCCTTAGAAGGTAAAAACTGAGAAAGGCCATTTCATGCCAAAAAGAGCTGGCAGGCCGAGATCTCTCACTTGGTCGGTGTCCTGCTTCATGTGCTCTAGATCGCTGCCGTTTGTCTCCAGGTTCCATTTATTTCTGTAACACCTTCCTTCTCCCTTTTCTAAACAGCTCTCTGGAGTATTTTGACTTGTTCTACTACCATCTATCACGTCTCTGGAATTACTCAGAACACCAGTCAGAATAGAAGGGTGAGGGTGAAACTGATGAGAGCAAACACAAAGCTGAGAAAAAGTTCTGGATATGGTTGGTGGTCATGGTTCACAGTGATGTGAATATACTAAATGCCACTGAACTGTAAGCTTAAAATGGTAAATTGGTAAAATGGTAAAAATGGTAAATTTTATGTATTCTTTGTCATAATAAAAAGAAAACAACGTTGAGGCAGAAGGAAAAACAAGGTGTGCAGAAAAAAATTTGTCCTGTGACTGAATTCAAGAGGCTGGTTTTTTAATGGCAATCTGAGTGCTGAACAAGCATTCTCTTTTCAAATAAAGATCAACTTGCTACGGAGATAGTTTAACTCGATAAAGAGATAATAAAACAATCATAGATCAATTCCTTGATCCATTTGGTCTGCTCAGATATTCCCTTCTCTAGGATACCTTTGAAAATGAAACAAACTTTCTACCTTTTAATATATGAGGAAAGAAAATAAAATTAGGAATGTTTACACATTAGATTCTGTTACAGAATCATTAAAATACAATGTTACTGGATATCATGTTGCCTTGGCTAGTTGGTTTATATATCTATTTAAAAGTTATAGTAGATGATTTTCAAACTTAAGAGTAAAAACTTTTTTCTTCCAAACTAGATTTTATGCAGAATATTTAGTATATGAAACAGGCAACATGGAGAGCACAGATGGACCGGTAGAAACTGGGAGTGGGAGACCTGAGAGGCCACCCCCTTGGCCTCTCCTCAGTGTCCAGTTGGGGCACAACTGGAAAGTAAACAGCTAGAAAGCCAGTGCTCTAAAGTCATATATAGAATTGATAGTAGCTTAGATAGGTTTGTGGTGATGTCTAGGTTGAACGAACACACTGGGCTTTTAGCGTTATATTACTCCCGTTTTGTCCATTCTCTGAGAAAATCAGGTTTCATGCATTTCCATTTATAACACCTTTCCAAACATTGTAACCTGACATAAAAGAGAGATGTGCCTGTGATCAGTTGTTAAAACCATACTGGTTTTATAGGATAGGTGAAACCCTTATTTTCCTAAAAAAATTTTTTTAATGTTTATTTATTTTGGAGAGAGAGAGAGAGAGCAGAACATGAGCAGGGGAGGGATTAGAGAGAGAGGGAGACACAGAATCCAAAGCAGGCTCCAGGCTCTGAGCTGTCAGTACAGAGCCTGATGCGGGGCTCAAACTCCTGAACTGTGAGATCATGACCTGAGCTGACATCAGAGGCTTAACCAACTGAGCCACCCAGGTGCCCCAAACCCTTAGATTTTCCTGAAAGTATATTATTTGAAATATTGTTTCACATAGCATCTCAAAAGTGATTTTAAAATCTTTATTTCATAAATTTCTATTAAGTATTTACTGATTTAACACTAATTTGAAGAGGTATCTGTACCCCTATATTTATTGCAGCATTATTTACAATAGCCAAACTATGGAAGCAGCTCAAGGGTCCATCAATAGATGAATGGATAAGAAAGGCATGGTATATATACAATGGAATATTACTTAACCATTAAAAATAATGAAATATTGCCATTTGTAACGTGGATGGAGCTAGGGAGTATTATGCTGAGTGTGTCAGATAAAGACAAATACCATATGATTTCACTTCTATGTGGGATTTAAGAAACCAAACAAAGGGGGAAAAAGAGACAAAAAAGCAGACTCTTAACTATAGAGAACAAACTGATGGTTGCCAGAGGGGAGGTGGGGAGACAGGTGAAATAGGTGAAGGGGATTAACAGTACGTTTATCATAACGAGCACCAAATAACAGAATTGGTGAATCACTATATTCTACACCTGAAACTAATACAACACTTTAATGTTAACTGTGCTGGAATTAAATATTTTAAAGTGCCTTTTTAAAAACTTACTGCTGTTGTTTTCCTGAGTTATTGCTATCACTTCTATCTAACGTTGACTTTTGAATTGTCTTTAAATGAAGGCTCTATTGAAAAGACTTGAATCTGTGAAACCAACAGTTGGTATGAAACGCTCTGAACAACTGATGGACTATCATCGCAATATGGGTTATCTCAGCTCATCACCATCCACCAGACGAGTGAGATCAACTCTTGGCCAGTATAGCCCGTTAAGTAAGCATGCTCAGAATTATTTTGTCCTTGTGTGTATTTTATCCTTTTTAAAAAATATAACTTATGTTCTTGGATAGAGTTTGAAAATGGCTGACTTCTGGAAGGCATTGTATTATTTTTCACTAGTATGCTCTTCTCTTGTGTTAGTTCACTCACCTTCAGGTTTCACTCACAGCATGTAATGGTAGCACAGGAAAGAAACAAGAAAAACGGTTGAAAATGTCAATACTGTCTTCAGTAGTAGACATTTTATTACATTTGTTAGAGGAAGAAATGAATAGATAACGCTGTTTAAAAGTGGCTGAGACATTCCCCCTAACAAGCTAAGGATTATTGGTAATAGCCTCCCGCCCCTATATGTGCTTTGTCTTCCTCACTGGTTAACTAAAACAGGAATCAGCAGTCTGTAGAGTCATCACATATAATCCTTCCTAATGCCTGACCTGTGATCAACACACACCCAGCTAGTGGTGCGTCCCACAGAATGTAGCATGGAGTGGCCACCTCGTGCTAGGGTGTGTGACACAGGAAGTTTATGCTGTCGCTCCATGTGTGCATTCTAAACCATAAAAAAAGAAGCCGAGGCACCTGGGTGACTCACTGGGTTGAGCACCCGGCTTCAGCTCAGGTCATGATCTCACTGTTCGTGAATTCCAGCCCCAGGTCAGGCTCTGTGCTGACAGCTCAGAGCCCGGAGCCTGCTTCAGATTCTGTGTCTTCTTCCCGCTCTGCCCCTGCCCTGCTCACACTCTGTGTCCTTCAAAAATAAATGTTAAGGGGCGCCTGGGTGGCGCAGTCGGTTAAGCGTCCGACTTCAGCCAGGTCACGATCTCTCGGTCCGGGAGTTCGAGCCCCGCATCGGGCTCTGGGCTGATGGCTCAGAGCCTGGAGCCTGTTTCTGATTCTGTGTTTCCCTCTCTCTCTGCCCCTCCCCCATTCATGCTCTGTCTCTCTCTGTCCCAAAAATAAATAAACGTTGAAAACAAAAACAAAAACAAAAACAAAAATAAATGTTAAAAAAAAATAAAAAAAAAAAAAGAGTGAGAGAGAAGCCAATGTTAGAAGAAAGCTGTAACCACCTATGACATCCCAACTTCCCAGTGCTCTTGTGAGTCTTAAACACTCAAATGACTAGTGAGTCCATTCATTCATCTCATTCTTCAAGCGTCACTTCCTTGCTATAGTCATTGACCGACATAGGGTCTTAATCCAGTAATTCATACTCGGCATTATGCCTTGAACATGGTTAATTATTTCTTGAACAAATTTGTAAATACTTGTATAAAGTGGCTTCTTTTATTGCTTGAATCATTTGAGCAGCTTTTTAAAACATGTATTCCCATCCCAAATCTGTTGAATCTGAACCCCCCCAATGTAGAGTCCGGGCATGTTTATTATTATTTTTAATTTCCACAGGGAGTTCTGAAGTGCATTCCTGTTTGAGAATCATACTAAACTACTAAAAATTCATGTGAGATAGGGAAGAAAAATTTATTCTGAACTTTAGGAGAGGAAGTTTATCAAGGGTTAATGGATGTATTTAGTTTAAATAAAATTATTTCTTGTTCTTCATATATTTTCAGGAGGAGCTTCTAGAACATCCAGTGCTACCAGTGGTCTCAGTTGTAAGAGTGAGCGACCAGTTTTTGACACATCCAGTGGCCTGTTGCTAAGACCTAAGCCCCCTAATGTTCGTACAGCTTGGTTATAAAAACTCTTTTTACTTTAAACATTGTTCATCCAGTTCTTACTGAAGTGCTCTTGTATATTATTATAATTCTCTGTGTAAACGTCTATAATTTAAAATTTACAACGAGTTGTAATTTTATTGTAATTCAATGCAAAATTGTTTAAAAAAACAGTTTAATGTAAAATCAGTGTTTCCTGTGAGGATGTATTTCTATGAGAGGTATATGTATTTGATAGAAAAATGGTAGTATGCATGTATATTTTCTCAACATAGAAAATGATTCAGCTCTTACACTGACAAAACAGTTGTGATAATATCACACTGTACGTCGGACCCAAGATGTTAACTATGTTGTTCTTGTTTTATGTTTTTTTTTAATTTTTTATAAGTTTTAAACCATGATCGTAGCTCCTAAATATAACTGTTTTCTCTTTGCTCCAGAATTCAGGTGGTATAACTCTTAATTTGATTGTAAGACTTGATTGTATACTTACTGTGAAACGAAACTTGAAATTTGTTTCCATTGGTGGAGCTGATTTAGATTTGGTGAGCAGACTGAGAGAAGCTTGTACTAGGGCAGCCCTTGTGATTGACCAAAGGCATCTACTACCTCCATATGAGTAAGTGTGCTGAGTTAGATCTTAAAAATGTGATCAACCATTCCAAACCGTTTCAAACTGTGAGTATTAGAAAGTTCATCTTGGAAGCAAGCTCCTTCTCTTCCACGTTCTTACACATTCAGGTAAAGTACCACTAACGATTCTGAGAAATGAGGTAGACTTTAGAGTCACAGTCCGCTACGTTGTGAATAGGTTGTCCAAGGACCAGATCACCACAAGCAAGAGCAACTATTTGTCGAGCACAATAGCACCACCAGTTTGAAAAGGCAAGAAGCAGATCCTGAGTTGTGTCAGAACAGTGTTTTAAGTGATACTGTTAACAAGTTGTGTTACGTTTCAGTGTTTACTGTATTCAGAGAGGAGATAAATAAGAAATGTGTGGTCTTAAAGCTTTGGAAATTCCAGCTACTATTTTTGAGGACTGAGAAAGAAAATTAAAATATGAATGGTAGAGGAGAAATAGCACACATTTTGTTGAGGCTACTTTAAATGATGTCAGCTAATTTTCTTGTTTGGTTGGGGCTTTTGAATTGAATTCTGGCAGAACCATTTTTGCCAGTCCCACTTTGCAAATCCTAGTAATCTTAATGGAATTAGTAAGGGCAAATAGGATGTCATATAGTTGACAAATCAGAATATTTCTCTGTCGATCTGTGGGCTCTCATTTCATATAGCCGAGTACATCTCAGTCATGGCCGCTTCTTCTGTCTTGGTCATCGCTGATGCGTTATCACTTTTTCTTTACTGGCCTGTTCAGTATGCCTTTAGGATGTACTGGGAAGTTTCCATATTAAATGCCAAATCTTGCTTTTTTTAATGTGAGTTCTTGCTCTGTAGCCGCGATAATATTTGTTGTTTGTTTTTCCAAGTTAACTCAAGCTTTTGTAGCGTGTGAACTGAACTTACTTTTCTAACCACCTTGGGCAGTAAGCCAAACATCATGTTGCTAAATATCTATTCAGAATTTGTTGGTCTTAAGTTGGCATTGATAGATTTTGTCAGAAGATAGGGCCTGTGAAGTGTGGCAACAGTGGTGGTGAAAAAAATTCATGTGAACACAACCTCACAGATTTTTCTGCTTCTTTCTTTGGGCTCTAATGTTCATTCATTGTTATTTGAAGCTCTCTTCTGGTGCCCACGTTTTTACATCATTTAGCACTCTGCTTTATTTATTAACTTTAGCTCTGCTAAACCAGGGGTGTTTTGTTTTCTTTTGTGTTTAGCTTACTGCACTTTTAATGTTTGTATAACAACTTATCTTTAAGAAGAGATAAGGTAATGCTGAATTTGGACACCCGCCTGATATGGTAAGCCAGTTTTTAGAAATTGATTTTTAAGTTGTTAGGGAATATCTATCTATATATATCTATATCTAGATATATAGATATAGATATAGATATATATAGATAGATTGATATAGATATCTAGATATAGATATATAAAAATATAAACCTTTTATGTTCATGACATTAGTCTCTGAATATATTTTATATGGCCTTTGCTGTCATAGGTCAGGATTACAACACATAATTTTTATAGATCAAGCTATATTTGGATTTTAGATACTAATTTCATGCCTTCAGTTTTTACTGCTTTGACGGCGGGTTCATCAAAGTATCGCTGATAGCTGGGATCCAACTTGGAGTAAAAGTTGGGAATTCTGAGCAGCAATGTTCGTCCTTTCAAAGCAGAATTCACAGGTCTGTCATCATGAGTGCTTATATACGATAAGTAAAAATAGAAGGATAGGAGTGGAAGAATATACTATTTTCTGATATAAGCCAAGCTACTTTGAAGGTTTAAGGGACACTTTTATGAAGGAATCGTAAGTGTACTATTTTTATTTTCAAGAACTTCTGAAAGGTGAAGGATCACCTAGCACCACTACATATTAGGTTCACTTGGACCTAATATATATACTTTGGAAATTTACATCTGCAACTGGAAGTTATAATCCAGAATCTAAAATTATCAGGCAAGATTCTTATTGAGAGTTATTTTCATATCTGTCAAATGTTCAACTAACGTTGCCTCCATTTTAACAAGATTTTATGAGAGATTTTGAACTATTGAGATCATTTCCTAAGGGATACCTATTTTATCTCACACTTTCCCTACTTTGTTCAGTCTCCATTAAAAGGCTGCTTTCTTAGCTACTACTCCGAATAAAAGTTTTCTGGTTTCCTTATAAATGTAGTGTAATGCAGTTCTCAAACCATTAACCCAGTGTCCAAAAATGGTACGGGAGCAACTTTAGAAAGAGGTCATCATGATACATGTGCGCTTCTCCTGTTCAGATGCAGGCACTGCACACTATGCAAAGTGTTATGGCCAGTATAAGTTGGAGACACAGTTGAATTTATTATATTTTAATAATTAAATTTATAAGATGTTTAATATCTTAAACGCCAAAATCTTAACCTATAAATGATTGTATACCATCCTAGGAAATGTGCTTAATGCTAATGGCTACTTTATTTCCATGAATAAAGATTAGTAATAAACTTAAAAATCAACATCTTTTTTTAATTTCCCCATCTGTTACGTGTTTTAAGCCTGAAGAATTAGCTTGACATAGTGAAGATAGAAAGAACAAAAGATAACTGTTGATCCTGTGCCCATCTCTCAAATATATTTTCTTTTTTCCCCCATAAATTCATATGTGGCAAATGTATTTTCTTGTTCCCATTTTAAAAATGAGAATAATAACTTTTTTGTTTGTTTGTTTGTGTTTTTGTTTTTGTTTTTGTTTTTAATATGAAATTTATTGACAAATTGGTTTCCATACAACACCCAGTGCTCATCCCAAAAGGTGCCCTCCTCAATACCCATCACCCACCCTCTCCTCCCTCCCACCCCCCATCAACCCTCAGTTTGTTCTCAGTTTTTAACAGTCTCTTATGCTTTGGCTCTCTCCCACTCTAACCTCTTTTTTTTCCTTCCCCTCCCCCATGGGTTCCTGTTAAGTTTCTCAGGATCCACATAAGAGTGAAACCATATGGTATCTGTCTTTCTCTGTATGGCTTATTTCACTTAGCATCACACTCTCCAGTTCCATCCACGTTGCTACAAAAGGCCATATTTCATTTTTTCTCATTGCCACGTAATATTCCATTGTGTATATAAACCACAATTTCTTTATCCATTCATCAGTTGATGGACATTTAGGCTCTTTCCATAATTTGGCTATCGTTGAGAGTGCTGCTATGAACATTGGGGTACAAGTGGCCCTATGCATCAGTACTCCTGTATCCCTTGGATAAATTTCTAGCAGTGCTATTGCTGGGTCATAGGGTAGGTCTATTTTTAATTTTCTGAGGAACCTCCACACTGCTTTCCAGAGCGGCTGCACCAATTTGCATTCCCACCAACAGTGCAAGAGGGTTCCCGTTTCTCCACATCCTCTCCAGCATCTATAGTCTCCTGATTTGTTCATTTTGGCCACTCTGACTGGCGTGAGGTGATACCTGAGTGTGGTTTTGATTTGTATTTCCCTGATAAGGAGCGACGCTGAACATCTTTTCATGTGCCTGTTGGCCATCCGGATGTCTTCTTTAGAGAAGTGTCTATTCATGTTTTCTGCCCATTTCTTCACTGGGTTATTTGTTTTTCGGGTGTGGAGTTTGGTGAGCTCTTTATAGATTTTGGATACTAGCCCTTTGTCTGATATGTCATTTGCGAATATCTTTTCCCATTCCGTTGGTTGCCTTTTAGTTTTGTTGGTTGTTTCCTTTGCTGTGCAGAAGCTTTTTATCTTCATAAGGTCCCAGTAATTCACTTTTGCTTTTAATTCCCTTGCCTTTGGGGATGTGTCGAGTAAGAGATTGCTACGGCTGAGGTCAGAGAGGTCTTTTCCTGCTTTCTCCTCTAAGGTTTTGATGGTTTCCTGTCTCACATTTAGGTCCTTTATCCATTTTGAGTTTATTTTTGTGAATGGTGTGAGAAAGTGGTCTAGTTTCAACCTTCTGCATGTTGCTGTCCAGTTCTCCCAGCACCATTTGTTAAAGAGGCTGTCTTTTTTCCATTGGATGTTCTTTCCTGCTTTGTCAAAGATGAGTTGGCCATACGTTTGTGGGTCTAGTTCTGGGGTTTCTATTCTGTTCCATTGGTCTATGTGTCTGTTTTTGTGCCAGAGAATAATAACTTTTTTAAAAAAAAAAAATTTTAATGTTTATTTTGAGGGAGAGAGAGACAGAGTGCAAGCAGGGGAGGAGTAGAGAGAGAGACACACACAGAATCTGAATCAGGCTCAGGCTCTGAGCTGTCAGCCCAGAACCCGACGCAGGGCTCGAACTCAAAAACTGTGAGATCATGACCTGAGTGGAAGTCGGACGCCCAAACGCCCAACCGACTGAGCCACCCAGGTGCCCCGAGAATAATAACTTTTATGTGCCTTACAAGTCTAAGAATTAAAATGAGGTTGGAAGGAGGGTATTAGTTATTTATATCTTTGAAAGTATGACATTTACGTGGGAAAGAGTTTGCTTAAAATTGCCTTGCTGGTCGCCTCTTTAAACCACATCATCTAATTTGTTCCGTAAGATTGTTAAGATGCTACAACACCTTATAGCCTGATAGAATGTTTTGTTTTTGTTTTTTTAAGCGTCCACGGCAACATTTCACATGCATTATGAGTGATAAGGAATACTCTTTTTAAAACTTGCTGCTAAAACTTCAATTTAGGAATTTTTTTGATGAGGGTTAATAATAATGATGCCATTGGAATAAATCACTGAGTAGTTCCAGCAGTAGTATATGTGAGCTCCCAACTACAAAGTTCAAGGATGCTTACAGCAAATAAGATTACATCGTAGCAGAAAGTTTTACTTGATTTTAAAATTCTGGTGACAGATTTTTAAGCCACTGAGATATTTCTGGAGGCTCCATGATACAGTCTTAAATGTTCTGTGCCTCAGTTTGTAAGTTCAGGTAAGTTGCAGTATTTGTTCTAGATGACATTTTTTAAGGTTTTATTGTTTTACAAAGTAAACTTTCAAGGTAACCTGTCATTAAACTTACAAGGTAACCTGTCATTAACTTACTGTAATGAGACACAGGATTTTTTCCTATGAACCTAATTTGACATCCACTATTATAAAATGGTAAAAGAATGTAGATAGCTACCAAAAAACTATTAAAAACTATAGTTCCAAATTCTTACAGTATTTTTATTACAATGATAGTCTTCACCAAAAATCACACATTTATTTCATGTGTTTGGGAATTATAGCCAATCTCCAAGTTTGAAGTAAGCTTTGTTTTCTTTATTTCATTCTGAGAATTTTTTATTTCATGAAGAAAATACCTAGTATTAAGTAAATATATCTTCTTTGCATGTAGTTGTGTATACTAACTAGAAGAACCTAATTTTACCATTAATTTAAGAAGATTTAATTTTTAATAATATTTTGGGGAATGTGAGAGGGATGTGAGAATGACATAAAGATTTTGTTAACCATTTATGTAAATACTACAGAAATACAGAAAGGGGCACAAAACATAAATGTACACCTCATATATTGTTAGAACGCAAATACCTGTGTCACCAATAACCAGATCCAGAGTTGGAATATTGCCAGAACTCGTGAGCTCCCTTGGGGCTCCCTACCAGTCGTGACACTTTTCCTGCCAAAAGGTAACTACCATGTTAGCTTTTAAGACTGTTGTGTAGTTTTGCCCATTTTTGAATGTCCTACGAATGGAATTAGATTCTTTTGTGTCTGCCTTCTTTTGCTGTACGTATTCATGTTTCTGACATTCTTTCATGTTGCATGCAGCTGTAATTCATTTGTTCTCATTTCTGTATAATATTCTAGCGTATGACTGTACCATGATTTTTTTATCCATTCTGTGGTTGATAGACATTTGAGGTGGTTTCCAGGTTTTTGGTTATTACAAATAATGCTAATATGAAGTTTTTTGTAGACATATCTTGATTACATATGCATGCATTTGGTTGGCATATACTTCGGAGTGGAGTCGCTGGGTAAGATTTAGAGTTTTCCAGAGTGAGTGTACCAATTTTCTCTCCAGCCAGAAGTATATTAGTTCCTGTTGTCCCATAGCCTCACTAATATAACCAGTTAAGTGTGTATATAGTGTTATTCCATGATTTACTCGCACGACTTTGATGACTAATAAGATTGAACACTTTCATGTTTATTGGCCATTGGGATATCTTTTGTGAAGTCCCTTTTCACAGTTTTTTGCCTGTTTTCCTATAGGTTCAATGTCATTTTCTTGTTGATTTGTAGGAGTTATGTGTTCTGGATACAATACAGTCCCAGTGTGAGGTATGCTGCAAATATTTTCTCCCAGTCTGGCTTGCTTTTTCACTATAAATGATGTCTGTGAACAGAAGTGCTTAATTTTACTTCAGTCCACTTTATCAGTCTTTTATAGTTAGTGCTCTTTTAAAATGTTGGATTTTAGGAAATTTCCATTTAACTAAACACATGAAGATATTCTGCTCTATTATTTTCCAAAAGTTTGACCTTTCACATTTAAAATAAAAAATTTTTTATGTTTATTTTTGAGAGAGAGACAGAGAGAGAGAGAGAGAGAGTGGGGGCGGGGCAGAGAGAGAGAAAGAGACATAGAATCCAAGGCAGGCTCCAGGCTGTCGGCACAGAGCCTGACGCAGGGCCCGAACTCGTGGACTGCGGGATCATCACCTGAGCCCCAGTCAGACACTCAACTGACTGAGCCACCCAGGTGCTCCTTACCTTTCACTTTTAGTCATGCGGTTCATTTGGCATTGTTGTCTCTTTTTCAAGAAAGAATTCTACTGTTACCTTAATTATTGGCTTCCAGCTTTATTCTTTAGGTTTAATTTGCCATTATTTTTCTAATTCCTTGAAATGGATGTGTAGTTCACTGATGTTCAGGCTTTTTTTTTTTTAAATTTTTTTTTTAATGTTTATTTATTTTTGAGACAGAGAGAGACAGAGCATGAATGGGGGAGGGGCAGAGAGAGAGTGAGACACAGAATCGGAAGCAGGCTCCAGGCTCTGAGCCATCAGCCCAGAGCCTGACGCGGGGCTCGAACTCACGAACCGTGAGATCGTGACCTGAGCTGAAGTTGGACGCTCAATCGACTGAGCCACCCAGGCGCCCCCTTTTTTTTTTTTTTAAGTTAACTCTGTGCCCAATGTGGGGCTTGAACTCACAACCCCCAGATCAAGAGTCACATGCTCTTCTGAGTCAGCCAGGTGCCCACAGCCTTTTTTATTTTCATTAAGTTCAAAATAGTTTTGAGTTTCTATTGTGATTTCTACTTTTTAACCCATGGCTCTTTAGAATATATTTTTATTTTTATATTTATTTATCTATTTAAGACAGAGTGCACAGGTGCACAAGTGGAGGAGGGACAGAGGAGGGGGGTGGGGAGAGAGACAGAGACAGAGACTGAGAATCTTAAGGCTCCATGCCCAGCTCAGAGACCAACATGTGGCGGGGTTCCATCGCACGAACTGTGAGCTCATGACCTGAGCCAAAATCAAGAGTCAGTGTCTTAACTGACTGAGCCACCCAGGCGCTCCTAGAATATATTTTTAATAGGATGTTTTAAAGTTATGTTTGTGTTTTTGGTTTATATGAAAAATTGTAGAAAGATCTTAAAACTCTACATCAGGGGTCTGCAAGTTTAAAGCCTCTGAGCCAGCCAGGTTTAAAAGGCTTTTACCTTTTTAAATGTTTTTTTATTAATCAGAAGAATATTTGTAACGTGAATATTATGCAATTCACATTTCAGTGTGTGTACATAACTTTTATGGAACACAGCTACGGTTATTCATTTTCTCGTCCAAGGCTGCTTTTGCAATACAGCAAAGCCAATGTGTCAAAGACCATCTGGCCAACAAAGCCTAAAATATTTACTGCCTTGTCTTTCAGAGAAAGAGTTTGTTGACCCCTGCTCTGAATGGTGTTTTCTTCCAGACAGGATTTACTTTTGCTTCTGGCAGGCAGCAGGGTGCTCGAAGTCTCAAATCGCATTAAAACAGAGATTGAATCGGCATCAGTGACTGCAGGCTTCCAGTTCCCTTGTCACAGTGTCACCCTTCGGAGGTCCCAGTCCAAATGGGTGTTTATCTAGGGCTCCCCTTTCTTGGAAGGCCCTGGGTTCTGGTTTTTGTCCCTTTTCCCTCAAGAGGTCTATCAAATTGTTTCTAGTTCCTCAGCACTGCAGCTATGTTTTCCACAATTTGAAGATACTCCATGGGGAAAACTGACCCCCAAATACTAGGCTCACTTCTGTGGGTTCAGATCTTGGCATTGGCCCCATAATATCACATGCCTTATTAGTTCTCCAGTGCCTTCGAGCAGATTTTTATTTCAAATATTAGTTTGAATCCCTTTTCTAGTAGTTTTCAGAGGGAGCATTGGTTTGCACTTACCTAGTCTGCCAATATGGAAACCTTTATAAACCACAAACCCACTTGTTTTTGAAGAAAATTCTTAGATCTTACGGTGAAATTGACAAATGAGTTGTGCTGATCTTGAACCTGAAGGTGTTTGGCCCGCTGTCTAATGAAGCAGCCCAATTTTCTTTTCCCCCACTGTGTCCTTTCCAGGGTTGGGGATGGTGATTAACATGATCCTATTGTCTTTTCATACCCATGACAGAAGCCTGAGGGTGAGCCTAGCCTCTTCCCTCTGGCTTCTTTTAACCAGCACTCCAAGCCCCTTCTTAGCCTTGCTGTTATGTTACTCTTTTGTTTCCACTGCTATCCCCTTGTCCCCCAAGTCATTGTCTACACTGCTGCCAAAGTGCTGCAATGGAAATTTGATCATGTCACTTCCCTGCACAAAAAGCTCAGTGGCTTTTTTTTTTTTTTTTAAAGTAGGCTCCACATCCAACAAGGGGCTTGAGCTCGAGATCCTGAGATTGAGTCACGTGCTCTACCACCTGAGCCACCCAGGTGTCCCCCTTCAGTGGCTCTTTATAGATTGTTGTATATATCTCATGCTTGAAGGAAGCTTAGCTAGCACACATATTTTCTCCATAAGGAGCATCACTGCCTTCTTGTACTTAGGAACCCAAGACATCACTTCAGTACTGTGCTGGGGGGCCATTTTAAACAGTGAAATCATCGACAAAACACAGAAATGTAAAGGCCTCTTTCTTAAAGAGTATGACAGCTGAAACTAGAGGGCAGATCGTATCTGGCCTTGTTTGACCTGTTTTTCGCCACTCAGTGCATACCCAAGAATGAACACAGAGAGGTTAGAAATAGAATTTTAAGAGGCCAGTTTGCAAATACATGATCTTCAGTGAGGGTCAGCTGTACTTTATCATGGATTGACTAAAAACTGACACTCGAGAAACAAAACTTGTAAAAGGAATTCATGGCATGAACTTTGTAAAAATGTATTTTTAAAGACTTGAAAATTGAATGTAAGGCAGCCAGAAATTTCCATCCATTATATGCCCCCACGTGCTTGTCCCCTTGCTATACATGTTGAGGATTCCCCCAAACTGGAGGACTTGCCCTTCCCCAGATATTCTGCTGGTTCTTTGTGGGTTTTAGGTGCATGTTTTCCTCATTCTTGCATTCAACAAACACTAAACAGTGTCTGTTCCCAGGCACCCTTTGAGGCTCCAGGCCCGTGGCAGCGAAAAAAATAAGGATCACTGCCCTAGGAGAGCTTCCATTCCCTCCTAGCCCTGCACGTTGTAGGTGTTTGTAAATTTTGCCTCAGCATCAGCCGTGCTGCGTTATTTTATACAAAGTAAAATGGAAAGGAAACAGTTGAGACTTAAACACAGAACAGTTGAGGCAAGTTTGTAAATGTTACCATCATGGGCTAACCTCTGTCATCTTCCACGGTTTTTCCCCTAGACTCAAAATATAAAATAAGGTGGCTAAAAAGAAGATGTCTATAGGTGAGCCTGTAAAGGAGAAAATACATTAAAAAGGAAAAGTGCTTTTTTTTTTTGGCACTGGGGCGTGGGTGGTAGGTAAGAGGGCTGTATTTAGGGAGGAAGTTTTGCAGGAAAGGGGGCTAGTAAGAAATTCCTGGGGGCAGGACACTCAATTCTGAGCTGTTAGTTTAATGTAAACCCTTTTCATCTTCTCAGACTTTCAAGTGTGACAGCTTTGCCCAGTGACAGTGCAGTGAGAGGATTTGTAAAGACAGGATGTCCCCAACCAGATGACAGCAATTCTGACGGAGGCTTAGTTCTGGGAGTTCCTGGTGAATGGAGTAGCTGGAAGGAGGAACTGAGTCAGTATGTCTGGCTCTTCTCTTTAAGCAGATCTCCTTTCCCCCAGGGCAGTAGAGATAACTTTAGCAAAAAAAGGGGGGGGGGGGGTGAAGCTGACATCTGGGTCACGTGCAGAAGGCAGATAACGTGTTACTCTTTAATAAATGGGATTCCTCTTCTCCATTTCCCGTCCCATGCCACGGAGGACCCAGTTAAAGACTGGAAAACAATTTCAGTCCTTGGTTGGTCTAGGAAGACTCACTGATCATTCGTTGCTTTCAGTTCCCAGCTGTGTTTCATGGCTCCTCCGTCACCTATTCTTAGGTTTCAAAATACTGCAAGGGCTGCTGGCCTTACTTGAAGATAACACTCCACAAAAGTATCTGCCCTACTAGCCTGGCCTGCTTTTCTTTCCTCTCCATCAGCACCAGAATTTGGACCATTCATATCCTAAGGATGAAAACAACATGAGGATAACGTATCCAGAAGGCCCCAAACGCTACATGTTTGTGACCTGGCCTTGAAATGGGATCGAGACACTTTCTTTGTAGTTCCTTAGCCTGTTTCCATCGGCATAGATATCCACTACATTAGGACAGGTAACCTTGGCTACCGCGGCAGAACAAGCAGTGAGTTTTTCTCCTTGGGAGGGAAGAGTGAGTAGGCACAAGAGCCTGGGAAGGAGGGTAAAGAACAGAAGGTGCAGAGGCGCACCCCCCTCAAACCACCCCCCAGGAAAGATACACGAGACGTGTGCCTGCCTTCCAAGCTTGGCCTAGGACGCAGGGACTGGTTTCCAACGAATGGCTAACAAGCTAGAGCTGCATCAACTATTTGGACTTCAGAACCAAAAGTACTTTCCAACTGGAAAGTGTCCTGACTTTTCTCTTGCTCACCAACTTATGAGAGTCAAATCCAAAACCGTCTTTGCCTCCGGGTCTTGCTAAGTTGTCACAGAGAAGACTGCTGGCGGGTCCTTTCTATACCCGTGTATCTAACTCTAGCTGTTTTCTTTCAGGCCCGCATCTCCTGCCACTCCCCACATTTCATCTGCCCCCTTCTAGTCCTACGTAACCACCAAGATTAGAGTAGACATTACATTATTTAGTAATGGCCATTTCACTCCTCTCCCTACCCGCGTTTAAGCTTCTTTCAGAATGAATTCCCGTCTTCCACAGAGCCTAACAGGTATTAAATACTAACCCGTTAGCTGACTCTCAATGAATGGTGTCCGCTTGTGAGACTGAAGTATCACAGTTCTCTAAAGGCACTAAGACAGAGCATTCCCTAATCTCACAAAATTCTTGAGACTGCTCCGTGTACCCTCAGAGTCCCTGCAGATTGCACGAAAGCACATAAAATAAGGTGGGATTCTGAAAGCTATGATCCATGCCACCATGTTGGAGCCTCAAGCACCATGGTATGAGGGAAGACAGAAAGCGCATGAACTTAAAGTGTGAAAGCCCAACTTGAAGCATTGTAGGTACTCACAAGATACATAGTATGATATGTGACATTCAGAAGCTGGGCCAGAGTTCTAAACGAGTCCTGCTAGAAGATCTGCATTGCTGGTCTTATTTTTAAATCCACACAGCAGTTAGTAAGAACTCAGTAAAACAAGGTGTGTTAAGTGGTCTTTATTGGGGTGTCACATTAGGTTATCTTCTTCATTATCAGTTCTTCAGTTAATTGTACAAGTATGATAAGTTATTTTATATCTGACGTGGGAATTTAAATGTAAAATAAATACAAAATACATCTGTGGTTTAATGAACACTCAATGAAGCATTTTTTTTCTGAGGTATTCCTTTCAGTCTGGTTTTATCCCAGATCTATCTTTTTTACTTCCCATAGGAAAAGTCTATTAAACCACACAATGGATCTGGAACCAATGAACTTGAGTTTTGATTACACTAGACGTATTTTTTGATCTCATCATACAATACCAATACGAAAGCTCCGCCCATGCCTCTCAACACATTGGACCAGGCACCTTTGAAGAAAGCCTTGGCTCCCTCATCTTTTGCAATCTTCCTCCAGCAGTCCACCGTCCCAGTGTACATAATATCCGCTGTGGAAACAAATGTCGGTAAGGGCTCCAGAATTCTGGAGGAAAGAGGCTTTTCCTCTGAAAGACATCTGCACAGTTAGAAAAGTCAGTCACTTCAGCTCTAGGCATCCTGCTAAACACCCCCTTCCTTGCATAACTAGCAGGCAGCATCTTTTGTCAAGCCTACTCCTTCAACCCAAGATCAAGTGAAGAACTGGGGCGATTAACCAGCTCACCCACACGTGGTCAAGCTGTACAATCAGGGGATCGGGTGGAGCAGGAAGTATGAAGCTAGATGGTCCCCTTTTTTATGGGTGGACCCATAAAACAGGTGGAGTCTCAGATTCTGCTGCCCAAGAGGACACCGTTAAAAGAGACACAGCTATTAAGCTGAACCATATGACACTAAGGTTTGACTTTTTGACCTCAAAAATGGCAATTTCCTATGTTTCGATCTATGGCAGCCAAAACCGCTTCAGGCCATCTCACCCAACAAAAACATCCTCTCCCGCTAACACCTATAGTAGCAAGATGACAGAAGCAAGAATTATTTTTAAATAAACTAGCTAATTCATTTTCTGCGTTTCTGTACCCAGGCCCTAAGGGAAAAGGGCCTAAGGCCTCTATAATACTAGCCGAGTCACATCTCGACATCTCATTTTTGATGTTCTTATCCCTTTGATAGAAGCAAATTCTCTTCCCTAAAGGACCAGCTGACCGTGCAAGGGGGGACTGATTGTAACTTTTCTTTCCTAAGTCCTTATCACATCATTTTAACAAGGAGAATAGTGAAGACTGGAAGGAGCACTGACTGGTGTTCTCCTTGGGCAGAGAAATAAGAGACCCACAGGTGTCAAGCTTACCCCCTTTCCGGCCAGACTGCATCATCATCCTACGGCGGACAGTGTCAAAGGGGTAGGACACCAGCCCTGCGACCGCTGTCACGCTCTGGGCAATCATCCAGCTCACAATAATGTGCACATTCTTGGGGTCAGGCAACATCCCTGTGTGCAGAGGCAAGAAGCCAAATGGCTATGAAGTGATTTCTCTCAGCAGCTCAGCAAAAAGCAGGAAGGGATGGAGAAGAGGCTACCATGCCTCCACCTCCATGCCCTACCCTTCTGGGAGGACCTGACCTTTGTGGGGCGCCTCACAAATAACCAGGCAGCCAGCCAAAGCTAGGGGCTGCCCTCGGGATCCAGGGAACCCCGAGTTCTGCCCAAGGAACAGGGCATGTGAAGGAGGTCCCCGAGTTCCAAGTCGTGAGTGACAGAGCTGTGGCAAGGGGGAAGCAGGCTCCCCTTCTCCCTCTCTGGGTAACTCCAGGCCAGAGTTTATTTCAGTAGAGGACAAGGAGAGCCCTTTAGCCATTTATCCACACCGTACCACCTCATTCAGAAGCTTCAGTTTAGCCCAGGGGCTAGGGGAGAAAAAACCCAAGATTAATAAATAGAAGGTCCTCTGTGAGTGACAGACCCCTAGGGACCTTCCTCCTCCCCACTCCGCACCCCCTGTGGCCCCTCGCTCACCCTTGGCAGTATCATAAACTCCAAAGTAGGCAGCTCTGTAGATAATGATGCCCTGGACAGAGACGCTGAAACCCTGGTAGAGACCCTTCAGGCCATCAGACTTGAAGATCTTGGTGAGACAGTCGCCCAGACCACTGAACTCACGCTGGGCAGCACCCTTGCCCACGTCGGCAGCCAACCTGGTCCTAGCAAAGTCCAGTGGGTAGACAAAGCAGAGGGAGGTGGCCCCAGCTGCCCCACCGGAAGCCAGGTTACCGGCAAAGTAGCGCCAGAATTGCTTATGCCGGTCGACGCCCCCCAGGAAGATCTGCTTGTACTTGTCCTTGAAGGCGAAGTTGAGAGCTTGGGTGGGGAAGTAACGGATCACGTTGGCCAGGTTACCCCTCCAGAAGGAGAGAAAGCCCTGCTCCTTGGGGATTCTCACCACACAATCAATGATCCCTTTGTACTGCTTCTCAGCACTGATCTGTTTGCTGGCATGCTGGACCTGTGGGGGGAGGAGAGGGGAGGGCGGAAGGAATTGGGTGAGGACGGCCAGAGCGGGGGGCGGGGGGGGGGGATGGAAAGAGGATAGGAGGAAAATGAATGCTTACCATTCCCTGATTTTCTTTCTTAAATAAATGGGGAAATCAGATATCAAGTCCAAATAAATATGTCGGCTACTTGGATAACAAGCCAAAAAATACAATTTTGCCCCACTTATCAGGGCATTTGAGAGCAACGGGTCTTCCCCAAATAAACTGAAAAGATTTCATTGTAAAGAGAGTCATGTATGCACTGCATTTTCCCTAGGTTCCGGAACTGTACTGGGGGCTCAAAGGGAGGTAAAGGGCCCTGCCCTAAAGGGCCCCTGCTCTAATTTAACAGACAGGATGGGCAGGAGCTAATGATTCCTCAATTTCACGGAGTCTCCCTGGAGACCAGGATCTCTGAGTACTAGATGCTCTAACAGAAGGAGAATAAATCCACCAGATATTAGAGCGTGAAAAATTTCAAGCAGATAATCCAAGTAATTAATTATTGAGGGGTCTGTTGCTGTTTGCAAGTGAGCAATTTGTTGGGGTTTTTCTTTATGATAATTCTGACTCCCAAACTGAAGAGGCCCAGTTTCTCATTGAGGGGCCCTTGCCTTCGGGGCAAGTAGAGAAAAACACGATGGAGATGATGATAAACCAGAGATCAGGCTGCAGAGGAAAAGATTTGGGGACAGGGTAAGACAATCTGAATTTATTCTAAAAACTGCTACTTAATCTCTCAAAACCTGTTTCTTCCGCTGCGAAACCGGGGAGAAAATTCCTTACAGAGGTTATGCAAAGATAAATAATATATATATGTCAGCCTACAGCATTAGTGCATGGGTCACAGTAAGCTGGCTTTTGAGTAACAATTATTTTGAGGTTTTTATTGTAGACGGTGGATGCACGGGGGAAAAGGTGCAACGAACACTGAAAATCAAAAGGTGAGGCCGACCTATGAGGCCTAAGCGGAGCGTCAGTGCCGTCCCAGGAGCAGGATCTGGCTGGCGGTAACCCACTCGGGGTGGCTTTCCATATATAGACACTCGAACGCAGGGCGCCACCCGACACCAGGAATCTGCTACTGACGCTGGACCTGTCTCTACGCAGAGGGCACCTTCCCCTTCCAGTAGGCCGGGCGGCGGGGCCTGTGGCCTAGCACAGATTTGCGGCGGCCGGCCGGGCCCCGCGCCCGCGCGCCCCCGCGCCGCTGCAGCTCGCCCGCGCCCCGCGCGCCCCGCCGGGCCCGCACCAGGCTGGCCGCGCCGCGCCGCGCCCGCGCCGTCCTTACCTGCAGCAGCAGTTTGACCCTCTCGATTGGGGCGACCGCGGTCTTGGACACGGCAGCGGCGACGCCGCCGGCCAGGAAATCCTTCAGGAAGCTCAAGGCGTGATCAGTCATGGTGACAGCCGGGCGCACACAGCCTCCGGGAGCCGCGCTCGCGCTCTCGCTCTCGCCTCCGCCCGGCCAGGCACGGCCGCCCGCTCTCCGTCCCTGCGCGACGCGAAGGGGCCGCTCGCGTCGCCCCGCAGCCCTCCTTATATCCCCCGCCCAGTCTCTCGCGAGAGGAGGAGGGACCCCGGGGCCGTGCGCGCCGTGCGCATTGGCTGGGCAGGTGCCTGGACACCCCCTCGCCGTCCCCCTCCTCGGCAGAGGGCAACCGGGGCGAAGGCGCTTCCGGGAGGCAGGGGTGGGCCGGGGGCTGTGCCTTCGGCTTGGGACGTTTAAAGGGCAAATTCATGTTATCTGTCCCGGCGAGCGGAGGGAACACCATGTCTCCGCAGCATGTGGGCCGCTGTATTTATAGCACAAGGAGGCTTAGGCTGGGGCCGACCTGGGGACCGACGCCTCAAGCAGGGCTTGCTTTAACCTCGGGCCTGCACGGGACCCGCTCCTAGCCAAGGGATTTCAGGCTGGGTTTTTTTTTTCCCCCCCTTCCTCCTAACGGTTTCCCTCACCAGGCTCACTGCTTGGATTTGGGCCCCTTCGGAGTTGCGTGCTCTCGAAAATAAATCAAGATCCTCCAAAATAAATGCTAACGTCGCTTGATGCTGTGATTACCTCATAATCTGGCAACCTGCCGAATCCCCTCTTCCCTCCATTCAGTCATTCAATCATTGATCCTACCATGAAATACTTACGTCCTGGCATTCAATGCCACCAGGAAAGGTCGAGTGCAGGGAGGACTCCAAGAACGGGGGCCTTACAGGACACTTCTTTTGAAAATCCCTTAAGGGCTTAATGTGCTGTTTTGCTGTCAACGGAATCTCAGGACATTTTCTGGGCAGAATGTTCTCAGGCAGCTGTCGGCTTCTTGAGGGTCACTGCTGTTAGCCTTTCCATTGGAGTTGCTGGGTGAGTGTGGTATCGAGTAAGAGAAGGTCGAATCCTTGACTGTATTTGCCCCTTTTTAATAGGCACCTGGGACATATGCTCTCTAGTCTTAGGAAACTGATTGCAACTTCGTGTCGGGTTGTTGGTTTTTTTTTTTTAATGTATTACTATGAACTTTGATTTTCCTTTATTTTTTTTTTTGTAGGCCGTTCATATAATCATGCAGGTTTTCAAATACAGCTGTTCCTTCCCCTAGAATGATTGCAATTGGCTTTTAACTGTAAACGCTTCACTCAAGTTTCTTCCCATGTTTGTGCATTTGACAAAGTTTATGCATTTTTTCACAAGCTTGCTGATGAATGCAGACCTCATGTTAGGTAATTGAACTCAGCTGTGTGACGCCCTGGGTATGGAAACTTCAGTAGAGAGAGGTCACTGGTTGGGTGCCGGGACCACAAAGGGTATGCATTTATCTGAGGTCGGGCAGGCTAGAGTCCAGAAATCTAGGTGAGCAGTATGAAGGCAAGCAAATGCACGTTTACCAAGGTCAGAGCAGGCAGAAGGTTAAGAATTCAGCATAAACGGAAAAGCCATTTATGCATTCATTCAACAGTCACGCGCATTTATCGTGTACCAGGAACAAAGTTTGGCCCTGTGCATTTACTATGAGATGGTTCAGTCTCCCAAGAAACTAACAGTTTAGCAGTGGACATATTTATCCCTTGTTGAGCTTTGTTACAGCTTTACATACAGATTTTCATGGATCAACAAAATGCACATAATAGTGTACTGCGTTCCATTCTGCTAACATTGAGCAGTTGCCTAAACCATTTTCCTTATGCGTCAGAGATGTTTCTTATTTTCACTATGAAAAATAATGCTGTTACATACTTGCACAAAGTTCATTTTCCCCTTTGTGATTTTTCCTTCTCTTTTCTCCTTCCTAAAGTGGAACAGATTAAATGCCTTAAAAGATTTTTAGCTCTTGCTACATATTGAGAAGTTGCTCTTCAGAAATAATGCAGCCCACCAGCAGGGTCAATGGGTTATGGATCCTCCTCCAACACTGTCTTAAAAAAAAAAGCATCTTTTAGTTATTTGTGCCATTTAATTAGTTCTAATTTGCACATCTTTGCTATGGAACTGCACATACTCCATGTGATTCCATTTAGTTTGTCAGGGTTTTCCTTTTGTATAAATTTTTTTAATTAAAAAATTTTTAACCTTTTTTTTTACTTTATTTATTTATTTATTTATTTATTTATTTATTTATTTATTTATTTATAATTTACATCCAAGTTAGTTAACATACAGTGCAATAATGATTTCAGCAGTAGATTCCATAATGCCCCTTACCCATTTAGCCCATCCCCACTCCCACACCCCCTCCAGGAACCCTCTGTTCTCCATATTTATGAGTCTCTTATGCTTTGTCCCCCTCCCTGTTTTTATATTATTTTTGCTTCCCTTTTGTGTAAATTTTTAATCTTTGGTGACTGCCTATGGCGTGAAAGCAGAGTATGTATCTGTATTTATAATTCTTTATATATTTGGAGCAATAAATATGTGTTGAGCAGTGTTCATTTTGTTTTCTTTGATACTTAAAAAAAATTGTTTTAATGTTTATTTTTGAGAGAGAGAAACAGAGAGTGAGCAGGAGAGGGGCTGAGAGAGAGGGAGACACAGAATCCCAAGCAGGCTGCAGGCTCTGAGCTGTCAGCACAGAGCCCTACATGGAGCTTGAACCCATGAACTGTGAGATCATGACATCCAACATCGGATGCTTAACCGACTGAGCCACCTAGGCACTTTGATTTACTTTTTTTTTCTTTTGATACTTTTTATTACATTGATCTAACAGTGCTATATATTTAAATACAAACCGATCCCTGTTACAATGATATACTTCATGTTCTGATATAAATGTATATCTTTTGCAGATTAGTCTATCTGTCCTACTAGCCTATCCTTCTACTTCTTTTGATCTCATCTCATACTATACCGTTCTCAGGTATCCCAACACTAAATCTTAAGTAGATATCTCCTTTTCTCCATTATTTGTCTTAGATTACTAATGCTAGTTTGTCATATATGAAGTTCTTAAGTAGTTTCAATGAATGAAATCACCACATCATGACTTATTTATTTGATCACTGATCTTTAAAAAAATAAGACAACTTATATGTGATTCTACAACCACTTAAAAAACAGAAAGTTTTGTCTGCCTATATGTCTGGATTTGTCTTTCCTATCAAGGTATTCAATTATTTAAATATCACTAGACAATTTTTAATAGATATTAAAATGAAATATTAACATATTCACTCAGGAAGTATTATCATCTTTTTACACTTGATTTTACTAGTCACAGTTTTTTATGTTTTCTAAATGGAAGGTATCGCATTTCTCCTTGGCTTCTGTCCAACTATCCTGTCGTGTCAGGTGACCTATAGCTGGAATCCTTGACAAGAGGTTTTCCACGGCAATTCATACACTGTCCTCTCCCTCCACGGGCTTTCTCAGAAAAGAGAGGCCTCAGATGTCCTCAGGAGCATGAGCTGCCCGCGATCACAAGATCCACGTATCACTTACACAGGCAGGGCAGAGAATGGCACCCAGCAGAACATGTGTCCACCTGCCAGTCCCAGCACTCTGTGGCTTTCTGCCAGCACGAGAATGGGCAAGGTATCTAGGAGATAAGAGAGACAACTCTGCCTTCAAATGTGGCATAGAGTCCTGGAGGCTGGCGGGTGGGGCGACAGGGCTATATAGAAATGACAGCAAGGTATTGAGCTAGTCTCTTTTGAATTTGAATTTGAATTTTTAAATTCATGTTTATTTATTTTATTTTGAGAGATAGAGAGAGAGTGAGCATGAGCAAGGGAGGGGCAGAGAGAGAGAGAGAGAGAGAGAGAGAGAGAGAATCCCAAGCAGGCTCTGCCCCATAAGCACAGAGCCCCCCGTGGAGCTTGATCTCACCAACTGTGAGATCATAACCTGTGCCAAAATCAGGAGTTGGAAGCTTAACCAACTGAGCCACCCAGGCGCCCCATCTTTTTGGCTTTTTTTTTTTTAGTGGAAACTTTAAAGAATCTTTGATATTTTACCAGACTTGGAATAGAGAACGGGAGCTGCTCAAGAGGAAAAGGTACAGGAAATAAAGAAAAACACTTAAGGGTTTGCTGATCGTGGTGATAATGCAATGCCCGTGTGTAGGTATATATCTAAAACTGTTAATAATTAGTACATACCATTACTATTTGTTAATGGTAAATTTCCCCATTAAGCAAAGAGGAATTAATTCTGAGAACGTATTGTTTCGATAGCATAAGACCACATATAAATTTCTGAATTTCACTCAAAAGTATTCACACTGATGCATTGCTTCCAAAAAGGCAAAAGAAAAGAAATGCAATATTTCTCTGCCATTCTTGCTCATTAGCTTATCAAGTGAGAACAATGCCTTAATTAACAAATCCTTTATAACCAGGTGCCATTAAAGTCCTTATCAAAGCACACACAGGGTATTCCTACAAAATGCTTCAACTACTAGTCCCTATTGTAGCTAATGCCAGGGAAAATTATGAAACTACAAAATGTGTCTTTTTTTTTTTTTTAACCCACTGTTCATTCTAGAAGCTTTTTACCCTTTAGTGGTCCACTCCTTAGGGGATGCGTTTTCCTCCTACTCTCCCACACCATAATAGAAATGATCGGAACCATTAGCACCCAATTGATTCACTCATTCATTTACTTTTTTTCTTTTTTCATCTCTCAGCAAACATTATCGGATCCTCACTTCAGACACCCAAAACTTTGTAGGGTACTGGTGATATGAAAATCAGAAAGGTAAGATTGTCAGATGGCAGGAACAGACATACTTGTGGTGTCTACAAGGCCATTCCAGTGCAGGGGGTGACAGGGTCCAACGAGGGCTCCGGTTGTCTTCCCAGGTGAATAACTTTCAATGTGGCACCTCAGAGTTTGTGTTTTTAACAGCGTATGAATGCTTCTGAAACAAAAAGCTTTGTTAGAAAGATTTTAGGCACCATTATTTAAAGGCTATGATTTCTGGGGGCAGAGGAGCCCCGGAATCATAAAATAAATAAATGGCCAGAGGGACTTGTTTTCCTGGAAAGCCCTTATCCCTGGAGAGTTCGCTCACTGGGCTGCTGGAGGCAGGGGAGCCTGGCACCCCACTCCCCCACTAACACAGGCAGATCCCCTCCTTCCTAAAGAAAATTCCATAACTTCTCTCCCCTCCTTACTTTCTCCAAGACTCCAACAAGCATATTCAGTATTTTATGGCGCAAGTGAGCTTAATTGTATGGATAGTAATAATGCCTCCGACTATAAGTATCTATTTACCTTCCACGTGGACACTTCTCGTTTCTGACTTGCATTCTCTGTGAATAAAGCCATTATTCACTGGGAGTTGACTTGATTGATTTTTAAGTACGTTTTCAACTGGCTTCCCTAGTAGTTAGTGTTTCATACAACCTACCAGCTGTGTTTTTTAAAAGTTTTTGTTTGAGTAACCTTCACACCCAACGTGGGGCTTGAATTCGTGACTCCAAGATCAAGAGTCGCTCACTATTCCTACAGAGCCAGCCAGGCACCTCCCCCGCCTTACAAATCATTTAAAAAAAAATTTTTTTTAACGTTTATTTATTTTTGGGACAGAGAGAGACAGAGCGTGAACAGGGGCAGAGAGAGAGGGAGACACAGAATCAGAAGCAGGTTCCAGGCTCTGAGCCATCAGCCCAGAGCCGGACGCGGGGCTTGAACTCATGAACCGCGAGATCGTGACCTGAGCTGAAGTCGGACTCTTAACCGACTGAGCCACCCAGACACCCCCGACAAATCATTTTTAAAAACATTTCAGTGAATTCTGTAAGTCTGTCTCTGACCTGTATACTAAAATGCCATGCCATCTTTTTTATGATTTAGGGGCTCATCTGCTTTCACTTCATTAACAGGACAATCCCTGTTACTATTAAAATCAGTGTTATCAGAGAGGCCATTTTTGCTCTGTACTGTTGAATAACAATATTTTGCTATTTTAACGCATAAGGGTTTTTCCCCCTATATGCTTCTTTTAGCCCATGACCCTTTCTCATGCAGATAGATAGATATTCTGTGTTGTTGCCTCAGAAAAAAGAAAACACTCAGAAAGCAGAGAGAAAATAAAAACAATTCCTGGCATTAAAATTTCCAAAAGAAGAGAAAGATTTCAAGTATAAACAGTAGATTTGGGAGAATACCTAAAGGAAAGTGAATTTTCCTGCCCACCCCATCCTTCTAAAGAGTATATCAAATTTTCCCAAGCCTGGGGAGAAAGGAGGTTATGTTAGAGAGGAAGCAAGGAGCAAGATGTTAGTGGGGGTCCTTGAGAAACAGGGGCTCTGTACTCTCCCCCGCAGCTCAGAGAGGCAGCAAGAAGCAGGAGAGAAAAGGCTGGGTGATGTTTTAGTACGCACGGTCTATCCAAGTAGCATAAGGGAGGAGGTGAACAAATCCCAGCCCCTATCAGTCGGTTAAGCGTCCGACTTCGGCTCAGGTCATGACCTCGTGGTCCCTGAGTTCGAGCCCCGAGTCGGACTCTGTGCTGACAGCTCAGAGCCTGGAGCCTGTTTCCGATTCTGTGTCTCCCTCTTCCTCTGACCCTCCCCCGTTCATGCTCTATCTCTCTCTGTCTCAAAAATAAATAAACGTTAAAAAAAAAAATTATACAAATCCCAGCCCCTGTAGGTTAGTCTCCCAGTGTGAAGGGCCCCAGATAGCCCCCATGAACTTTCTCCTGCCCCAGGAGGTGTGGGAGCAGCAGAATAACATTTTGTACCGAAGGACAACAAGGTTAGCTGAAAACAAGCCAGACCTGAAGAGCTTCATGGTTGGAAATGAGGCAAATGTCGAGTGACCTTGATGGAGCAGTGACGGAAGACCAGAGGTGATAAGGACCTGGCCTCTGATGCCAGCATGGATAGGTGAAGATCAGACCATATGCCCCCCCCTTCCTACCCTTAGTACTACAGAAATCCCTGGAATTTAGATGTAAATCATTGCAAAAAGGGGAGAGAGAAGGGGACCCCAATTGTTTTCACCACTTGGCAGAATGGAGTCTCTTAATAGAGATTAAGTTGCCTCATACAGTTGAGTTTCTAGGCCAGTATTTGTACTTGCTATAGTATTTTCTTCGTTTTAAAAGAAAATATATTGAAGACATATCATAATTTTGGAAATTCTTTACTGTTGCTTGTTCCATCAAGCACATTTATTTAAGAAGGAGATACAGGGGCGCCTGGGTGGCGCAGTCGGTTAAGCGTCCGACTTCACCCAGGTCACGATCTCGCGGTCCGTGAGTTCGAGCCCCGCGTCGGGCTCTGGGCTGATGGCTCAGAGCCTGGAGCCTGTTTCCAATTCTGTGTCTCCCTCTCTCTCTGCCCCTCCCCCGTTCATGCTCTGTCTCTCTCTGTCCCCAAAAAAATAAACATTGAAAAAAAAATTAAAAAAAAAAAAAGAAGGAGATACAGACTTAATTGACAGAAAGTGAGAGAGAGAGAGAGAATGGCGGTAGAGGGACTTCAGGGCTATAACTATAGTTATAGAAAACTATAGTTCTTTTGAAGTTCTATGTAACTCCAGCTTATGCATTATTTAAATGGCTAAACTAAATAGGTACAACTTACTCTTGGAGCATATATGTTCCATGATACGTAAACATAATAGTTGTTCCGTAAATGCTGTTGAATGAATAAGAAATGATGTGCCTCGATTTCTAGTGCAATAGTTCTCAACTTTTGCAGAAGCGGAGCACATGTAACCCGCCATAATTTTTGTGGAGCACTATGAAATATAGGCATATGGAATTTCGTCGTATAAAGTAGGAGTAATTATACTAGCAGAAATATGATTGTAATAATGGTCTGCCATATAAAACTCACAGCCACTTTAATGGTTGGCTTATCAATCTCTCCTTGTAGCTCTAGCAAATTTTCCTTTACGTATTTTAGGCTTTAATTTTAAAGGAATACAAGATTTGAATTGTTATACTTTCCTGGTAAATTTAACTTTTTATCACTAAGTTGTGGTCCTTTTTATCTGCAGTGATGTTTTTGCCTTAAAGTCTTTTCCCTCTAAAGGAACAGGGCAATACCTGCTCTCATTTGGTCTGCATTTTCTTAGTTTATCTTTTTCTAACCCTTTACTCTGAACTATTCTGTGTGTTTTATGTATGTGCCCTGTAAAGCTCTGTATGTTATTTTTTTCCTTAAAAAAAAAAAAAGTTGATACCTTTATTCTTTTAGCTAGAGAGTTTGGATCCATTTCCACTTATCATGACAACGGATATGTTTTAAATTTTATGTTGAAGTCATTGTAGATTCAAAGGAAGTTGCAAAGGAACTACTATACATATTTAAGATTTTTATTTCTGTCACTTTATTTTATGCTTTCTTTTCGTCTTCCTTCTGAACGCTTTTGAAAGTCAACATTTACATTACTTACTTTCCATGACTATCCTACATCAACCATTTTTTATGTTTCTGAGTTACTTACTAAGGTATTCGTAACACCATCATTGTTATTAATTACTTGGGGTGGCTAGTATTTTGTCAGGTTTCAAGATTGCCAAGTTTCCTTTCTTGGCTTATTTTGGCACTGGGCGTCTCTTGGGACCATGAGGCAGGTTATTCACTGCTATGGGAAACACTAAAGTCAAGTTGACAAGGAATTGACCCAGCCCTCAAGTACACACAGCTTGCCATGGAGAAGTTGTGCTCTGGGAGAAAATGATTGAATTTCATAACATTATTCAACGTGGCCACTAGGGGGAGATCACATGTAGCTATTCTCAAAAGAGTACCTATTCGAGGTCTCCAATTTTTACTAAAAACCTGTCAATAGTACACTAAGGAGAAACTAAGGGGGAAAAAAACCCTCCCTACTTTTAAAAAGGCATGCAAGTGAAGTCTCAAAATAGTAGGCAAAAATAATGAAGTCAAAGCAGTGACTGTCATACAGGAAAAGAAAGCAAGACCCAAGTACGTGCCTGCGAGAAGAAACGCACTGTGCACACAGGATACAAATAGGTTAAAAAATAAAAAGATAGGAAAAGATGTAACAGAGAGAGTGTTATCAGGAATGAAAAAGATCATTTTATAAGGAGAAAGGGGTTGGTGTCTCAAGAGGACATAACAATTCTGTATGTTTAAACACAGAGCTTGAAGATACATGAAACAAAAATTGATATAATTGCAAGGAGAAATAGATAAATCCACAATTAGGGTTTGGGAATCCAACATCTCTGTATTCATTTCCTAGGGCTGCTGTAACAAATTTCCACAAACTGGGTGTTTTAACACAGCAGAACTTTATTCTCTCACAGTTCTGGGCGCTAAAAATCCAATATTAAGGTTTAGCAGAATAAAAGATCAGTGTACAAAAATTAACTATTTCTTTTTTTTTTTTAATTTTTAATTATTTATCTCTGAGAGGGAGAGAGACAGAGAGACAGAGAGAGACAGAGTACGAGCAGGCGAGAGGCAGAGAGGGGAGAGGCAGAGAGAGACAGGGAGATACAGAATCCCAAGCAGGCTCCAGGCTCCGAGCTGTCATCACAGAGCCCGAGCCAGGGCTCCAACGCACAAACCCGGGGACCATGACCTAAGCCGAAGTCGGATGCTCAACCGACTGAGCCACCCAGGCGCCCCAACTGGATTTCTACTGGCAAAAAACACTTGGAAATTGAATTAAGAAATAACATTTACAATAGCATCAAATTTTTACTAAATTTACAAAAACATGAAATACTTAGGAATAAATTTGACAAAATAGGTCCAATACAACGCTGATCAAAGTCTGCGCAAGCTCTTTGGGGGGCAGAAATTGACAAACGGATTCTACACTTTACGTGGAAATGCAAAGAACATAGGATGCTAGCCGACTCTCCTGGTAAGGAAAAGATCTCTTTATCCTAATCTTCCGGAAGACGCTGTGTAGACAGGTACACGGTAGTTTTTGCGTTGAGGAAACAGAGACAGCTAGGGGAGGCGGTAGAAAGGGTTTCTGCCTCGGGACCCGCTGCCTGACTCTCCGTCAAGCTTGACTGTTACTTTTCTGATTTATCCAGAGGGGAGCGCAGTGCTTTGTCTTAATACAGAAAGAACGTAGCTACCTGCAGATTAATTCCTTTCTTGCAGGTACCCTCTCCTGCCAGGCCCTTTCTTAGGGCTGAGAGAACCCCGACCTCCGTGCGTCGGCAGGCGCCCCAGGCGCAGTCCCCCACCCGGGCCACCGACCCCGCTGCGCCACCGCTGCGCCCTGCGGCGCCTCCGGGGGTAGCTCGGGCCCTGCGGCGGCAGACACACCCCGGGGCGCGGCGGGGGTCGGTCTCCTCCGCTCAGCCCCGAGCCGCCCGCGTTCGAGGGCTCTTCCCTCGGCTTCCGGAGACGCGCCGCGGGGAGGGCCTGCCGCGTGCCGGGACACAAGTCTCCGGGGACAGCGGCCCAGGCTGCGCGGCTGCGGTGGCGCAGACGAGGGCCCTTGGCCTCGGGGCGGCGGCGGTCGAGGGCAGGCCGGCAAGGGCGCCGGCTGTGATCAGAGCCCTCTGCATTCTCGGTGCCCCCTTCTCAAGCCGCAGCACCCCCAAACCGCCGCCGCGGCAACCCCGAAAGCGGGGCGCGGCCTCGCGCGGGTCCTGCCGGCCGCTGGGTGGGACCGGGCGCGCCCCCTTCCCGCCGGGGACGGTCGCCCTCCGGCTCCGCGGGGAGAGACGACGTCCCGGGCGAGCCCTCCCGGCGCCTCACCCGCCCCAGAGGCGCCTTCGTTCGCTTTGTGAGTCCGCCGCTCCGAAGGCCTCACGCCTCCCGCAGACTGAGTTCAGCGACCGCTTCGCCCTCGGCCTGGGTGGGCGCGTTCGGTTCTCCCGGCCGAGCTGAGGTAGGCGCCCTTTCCTCCCTCCGGAGAGCGACTCTCTGGGCTGCGCGGAGGCCCGTCCGACCTCCCCCCGGCTGGGGCGGGACTGGGACCAGTTCCCCCACCCCCACCCCCACCCCGGGGCCTGCGCTCAGCCTTCGCGGGGGTGCAGCCGTTTAAAGCCCCACCGTTCGCCTGGGTGGCTCAGTGGGTTCAGGCTCAGGTCAGGACCTCACGGTGCGTGGGTTCGAGCCCCGCAGTGGAGGTTCAGTGTCTCCCAATCGCTCTCTGCTCCTCCCCCAGGCTCGCTCGCGCTCTCTCCCAAAAAATAAACGTTAAAAGTGAAAAACAAAACGAACAGCCACACCATTCCTACCTCTGCGTGAGTTTGGTTCATTCAGCAAAGTTTTCGTCCTCGCTCCCTGCCTCCTTCCTGTCTCTTTTTTTAACCACCGCGTACTGCGCTTGACAAGAAGGAAACAAAAATGGCTAAGCCCCTGACCCTGCCTTCAGGGAGCCTACAGTGTAACTCAATGTATCTCCTTTGAAGGATGTCTGCGTTTCAGGGCTCCTGTGTCACTGCGAACTGAAAGGCTCCTTTATCTCCCCACCCACCCTTCCATTCGAGAATTGACCTCCTTCTTGGTTTGTGGGACTTCCAGGCGTTACTTTCTTGCTTGGAGGCCTTTAGGACGTCTCCCTGCTTCCTACAGAATAAAGGCCTAATGCCTCGGCTCCTGGCAGGTGTTCAAAGCCCTCTCACCCCTCCCCGATCTCCAGCCCCATGTAGCTTGCACATGAACTGCCGCGTGGACCCCTGATTTCTTGCATCAAACTATTCGTCCGCTTGAATTCTTTTCCTTCCTTCCTAGCCACCCAATTTGACCTAATTCCTCCTTCTCAACGAAGCGTCCTAAACTGCCTGTTAGAATTGATCTCTCCCTGCTCGGTTTCCCCGTCGCCTTTTTGGTCTACTCTGATGTCTACCGCAGTGCTGTTGTTAAGTCACCTGTCTGACCCCAGGCTCCGGTGCGAGGCCCTGGAGGACAGTGGCCACATCTTTGCTGCGCTCAAGCAGATCTTGTAAGAACGCTTGCTACTTACCGAAGTGACATTGCAGGAATGCACTAAGCCTGCAAATCGGCACAATCTAGGAAACCAGGTTGTCTCCAGCTGTGTCTCCCCACCACCGGGATCATAAAATGGGCACTTTGCAATTCCCCACTCAATCCGATCCGTGCGTGAAGCCTCTCTGCATCAGTTAAGCCCACAAAATACTCTTTGAGGGCCCCAGCTAGGACACGGGATCTGTCTACACCAGCCACGTGAACTGGTCAAGAAGAGAACAGACATGTGGCCCTTGGCGTTGCGCTGGGACCAAGCCGAAGCCACGACAGTTGGCTCTCTCTCTCCTTACCCTGCAAGAGGTAACGGAAAACAATCTATTTAAGTTTCTGGTTGTAGAATGCTCAGTGAGCCGCAGCATTAATCTTTATTAACGTATAGAAACCAGCTTTTCTAATTGTGTAACACTTGGTCATTACAAAGGTCTCTCACTTTATTACAGTTCGTGTCATGCTCACAAATTACTCCACGAGGCAAGTTATTATCTTTGTTTTATGCAGATGTAAGCCAAAGCCGTGAGGGCGAGTAGCTTTGCCCAAGCTTTGCACACAACTGGAAGGCTGCAGGCCTCCTAGTTCCTTATTTCATGCCCTCTCCCGTGCTGGGGGCAACGTAGACATTCCTACAAAGTATTGTGCATGCAGCCATCAAGATAAACACAAAGCTACTCGACCTATTATTCAGGTGATTTTTCAGGTGAAGAAAGGAAAGAAGCACAGGACTTGGAGATTCTGTTGTAACTAAGTTATTTTTCTTTTGTGTAGTTTGAAATATCTGTCAAAATGTTTCAGAGTTCCTTGGGGCACCTGCGTGGCTCAGTCGGGTGAGCATCGGCTCTTGATTTGGGTTCAGGTCATGATCCAGGGTTGTGAGATTGAGCCCCGTGTGGAGCCTGCTTGAGATTCTCTCTCTCTCTCTCTCTCTCTCTCTCTCTCTCTCTCTCTCTCTCTCTCTGCCTCTCTCCCCTGCTTGCACACACTTTCTTTCTCTCTCAAATAAAAAAAATATGCATATTTATATAAATATAAATTTGAGTTCCATTTTAAAAGTGATGAATATAATTTAGAGGCAATAGCTCGCCCAAATCCTAACTACCAAGTGTCACTTTTTTTTTTTCAACGTTTTTATTTATTTTTGGGACAGAGAGAGACAGAGCATGAACGGGGGAGGGGCAGAGAGAGAGAGGGAGACACAGAATCAGAAACAGGCTCCAGGCTCTGAGCCATCAGCCCAGAGCCTGACGCGGGGCTCGAACTCACGGACCGTGAGATCGTGACCTGAGCTGAAGTCGGACGCTTAACCGACTGTGCCACCCAGGCGCCCCAAGTGTCACTTTTGAAGCCAGTTCCTAGAAACAACTCTCTCTAGACTTATGGAACAATGCCATATGTATAAACTCAGCCATATGAAAATGATGATATTTGACTGTTTTTGGCCTCCAAAACTGCAGTTTCATGTGGTTTCACCCAATGGACATATCAGTTTTTTTAGTATACCCTCTTGACCAGGTTTTTTTTTTTTCCTACATATTTATTTGTCTTGGGGGGGTAGGGTGGAGATTTCACTCTGACCTGTCCTAAAAAAATTTTTTTTGTGAAAGGAGCCCTCAGTAATATAAGAAGTCTTTTCTTTTTTTTTTTAAACTTTTAAAAAATGTTTATTTATTTTTGAGACAGAGAGAGACAGAGCATGAACGGGGGAGGGTCAGAGAGAGAGGGAGACACAGAATCTGAAACAGGCTCCAGGCTCTGAGTGGTCAGCCCAGAGCCTGACGCGGGGCTCAAACTCACGGACTGCAAGATCACGACCTGAGCCGAAGTCAGGCCTTAACCGACTGGGCCACCCAGGAGCCCCGAAAAGCCTTTTCATTTTGTGCCTCTCCTTTCCAAGAGGCGCACGTACCGTCCTTCATGCTTGTTATAGGTGGTTACAGGCACGTGCAGCCAGCACAGAGCTCGTACTCGATCCTTAACATATTAATTGAACTGTCTTCCAACTGAAGTTCATTTATGTTTTATAACCTGAAAACAAACGAAACTAAGGGATCATGAAATCTCTTCCACTCTTCCTGCCCCCTCATCATGCACACACATCATAGTTTCCTCTGGTTTCGCTGATGTCTGGTGGTTATCAACACAGCTTCCTTTCAGGGGATCCTTTGAACAGAAGCAATAAAATAAATTGCCCAGATGAATTCACCGTGTTGTGCTTTTCTCTCTAAGCAGCCAAGTGCAAGTTAGTAAAAACAATTGTTCAACCCCATAAATAGTTTTAATAATGACTAAGCCCCCCCAAAAACAGAAAAGTGTCCTCCTGCATGTGACGATACAGTTTAGTATTTGCATTGTGTCTTGGCAACTCGAGGACATTGCTTCCCCTCCTTATCTGTGAAATCTGAATATCTGTGAAGCACCTCATGGTAGTGTGTGTGTGTGTGTGTGTGTATAATTAATACGTGTAAAATACAGGCTTTGGGTAAAGGTTAGTGTCTTCTTGCCTCTTTCCTTCTATGTCTCTCTTATGTGTGGCTAATTCTACCCATATCTTGCTCAGTGTGTGTGTAGTTAAGTCTGTGAGTTAAAAGCTTGATAGCGAGAAATGCTTTCATTACACAAGTAAGATAGGACGGATATGTATTATCCTTATTTTTTCTGATGGGGAAGCTGTGAACAGAGATGGTAAATAATTTGCATAAGGAGAAAATAGAAAAATATATAAAACACTAGCCCTGTTCAGAAATGCGGTAACAGTAACAAATGCACCAAATATCTACTACTGATTCGATTACATAGTATCTAGTGAGTTCTAGAAGCCAAATACAAACAATGTGCCTGGATGGTACAGTTACCCACTTCACAGGCCTCGTGGTTAAGATGTTTCAACCATGACCAAATGCCCGACTAATAGGAAATGCAACAAACCTGAAGTCTATTTTATTCAACAGTGGAGGGGCACCTGGGTGGCTCAGTTGGTTACTGTCCGACTTTGGCTGAGATCATGGTCTCGCGGTTCATGTGTTTGCGCCCCGCGTCGGGCTCTGTGCTGACAGCTCCGAGCCTGGAGCCTGCTTTGGATTCTGTGCCTGGAGCCTGCTTTGGATTCTGTGTCTCCCTCTCTCTGGTCCTTCCCGGCTCATGCTCTGTCTCCCTCTGTCTCTCAATAATAAATAAAGGTTAAAACAATGTCTTAAATAAAATAAAAACACTGGAAAAAGGAATAGCAGAAGGGAAGAAGGAACTAATATTTGGGTTGAACACCTCCTATGCACCATAACGTGTGCCAAATTACACATTACATCTTTTAAATTTCATAATTCTGTGAGATGGGCACCTCCATTCTATAGTTAACAAAGCTGAGGCTCAGAGAAGTTAAATAACTGCCCCCAAATAATTCAGCCAATAAGTAGAATTAGTTTCAAGTTCATATCTTGGCACTCTTATACGTTGTTGGGGAAGACACTTTTGTCAAGAAGGTTAAATATTTTCTTTGATTCAATTATTCTCCTAATGTAAAGTTATTTTAAGAAGATAATTGAGAATACAGAGAAAAGCTGGTTGTGTAAAATTCCTCATTAGAGAGTTATTCATGATAGACAGAACTTGGGGGGCGCCTGGGTGGCGCAGTCGGTTGAGCGTCCGACTTCAGCCAGGTCACGATCTCGCGATCCGGGAGTTCGAGCCCCGCGTCGGGCTCTGGGCTGATGGCTCGGAGCCTGGAGCCTGTTTCCGATTCTGTGTCTCCCTCTCTCTCTGACCCTCCCCCGTTCATGCTTTGTCTCTCTCTGTCCCAAAAATAAATAAACGTTAAAAAAAAAATTAAAAAAAAATAGAACTTGGAATGACTCTAACAACCAACATTCGGGAAGTGGCTAAATAAACAGTAAAGTGGGGAACTTTCACTTGATGGAATATTACACAGCCAGTAAAATAGCCCTCCCCCCGAAGTTTGTAATCACATGAGAAAGGTTCATATAATAAGGTTAAGTGAAAAGAACAAGATATTAGGATCTATCTATCTGCATAAAACTATATAATAATAACCTCAACTGTTCATAACACACACAGAAAAAGAACAGGAATGCTCACACCAAAATGTTAGCAGCGATGATCTTTGGGCAGTATAATTATATTAATTACTTTTCTCCTTTTACTTTTAATTAAATTGGTTCTTATTTTTAAAGCATTGACATTTTTCTGTAAGGATTGCAAATTGTGTCTGGGCCCGGCTGAGAGAAAGAGCTTCCAAAATGGTATAGAGCATAAAGGGCTAGGACCTGTCTCTGTAGTTTCCTGCTGACATTCTCAGAGGGTACTCAGATCATTAAAGACTCAAAGTAGGTCCTCCTGGCTTTCATGCCAGGCAAGATGACCAAGCTCCTGAGGGGAGGAGAAGTGGGGGGGGAAGGGGGGTGGTTTGGAAACCTGGCAAGGATTTAATGTCGATCCATTAAAAAAAAAAAAAAAAAAGCAAGCCAACGAGACCAGTCGGGAGCTGAAGTCACACTCAAGCACTTAGGGTATGTTGCCTCACTCTGCTTGAAAAGTGTATTTCTCAGACTCTAAAAGGGCCAAAGCTCCTTGACTGTGCTGGAGGCGGGTGGGTTCCACGAAGAAGGGTGGAGAGAAATTCTTTCACATTTTCACCTAGCCCTGCTGTGTCCGTCCCCTCCTCTCTACGCCACCACTTGTCAGCTCTCACCTAGGTTATGTCAATAACTCCCGGCTATCTGCCTGCCTCTGGCCTGGCTCTTTGCGAGGCCAGTGACTTCGCTGCAGCCAAAGCCATCTTTCTGTGACATCGACCTGATTTTGCTTCTCCGCTGCTCCTCCTTCTGTGGTGCTCCCCAGCTTTGGGGGTAAGAAGCAGTTCCTTACCTGCCTCTGTTCCTGCCGCTGCTACTTAAGGTCTCTGTCAACCTGATCCCACCCACCTCTCTGGCCTCGGTTCTCTCCAGTCTCTCTCCACACCTCCCTGCATCTTCCACCGCAGCCCTACGGATTCACCTGCAAACCCCTGCAACGCTTTCTCTCACTTTCTTCTTCAGCTGTTTCCTGATGTGACTTCTGTCCAACTCCCTACCGCCTGCTCACTCCCATTTGCAGACACACACACACACACACACACACACACACACACACACACACACTTTTTGCCCAGTCAACTGCTGAACTGCTGTTCCTCCTTCAAAATTCACCCCAAGATTGTCTTTTCTGGGTAACCTTCCCTGACACACATTCTTCACCCCAACCCTTCATCCTGATTCAAGTGGCTGGTATTAGGGTCCTACTAGCTTCTGTACTCTGCTCTCAGCACTAATCATGATATACTCAGCTGTCTCCAACTAGACCAACATTCTTTTTTTTTTTTTTAATTTTTTGGGGGAGAGAGAGAGAGAGAGCGAGTTGGGGAGGGCTAAAGAGAGAGGGAGACACAGAATCCGAAGCAGGCTCCAGCCTCTGAGCTGTCAGCACAGAGCCCAACATGGGGCTTGAACTCACGAACTGTTAAGATCATGACCTGAACCCAAGTCGGATGCTTAACCGACTGAGCCACCTAAGCGCCCCTAGACCAACATTCTTGATAGCAGAGACCATGTCTTAATGACCTTTGGATCCCCAGTGTTTGCAAAGCATTCAGTTCTCAATAAATTTTTATTGAATTTCTGAATTATTTAAATAGGATCTGGAAGAAGGAGAGTTTGAGGTAATACCATTTCTATGCTGGAAACAAATCCCAATACCGTCTATGATCACCAATGCCAGCCTTTCTTCTTTGCTTATCACCATATCTTATTTTTGTTCCTATAGATTCTTTAATGCTTACAGAGATGTGCTTCTCATGGTGGTATCTCAATTTCTGAGGAGATAGATCAGTCCCAAGGAGCATCAACAGCCCCTGCACAGGTATGTCACCAGGCATAGGGCCTTTGACGAGGACAAGTCATTTAGTCCACACAGAACCGGAGCACAGGTAGGGTGGACTGAGGGTTGTGTAGTGGGGGGAACACTGGAGGGTGGTTCAGCTGGGAAAGCATAAGAGGAATTAGGAATGCCTCCCTGCTGGGGCTTTCTTTCTGTCTTCTGCAGTCCCATTTCTACCGTAGGAAAACACAAAGCCCAATCCTGCCATATAAGCAAGCAGGATTATAATCAGTCCTGCCTTCCTCTCTCTCTCTCTCTCTCTCTCTCTCTCTCTCTCTCTCTCTCTCACCCCCCTTTTCTTCCCTCACACACATACATATACACACAACATATGTATTTATAAAGAAATTGCTCTTTGACTGGTAAGCCTGTTTCAAAGTCTTCTGTCCTCAGTTTACTTTTTAATTTAAATTACTAGTTCTCTTCCCTACCCAGTTGGATAAAATCATAAAATTCAAAACAACACTTTAAAAGCTACAACATAATGTCTGAGCTAAAAGGGGTAAATGTTTTGGGAAGGGACCTGGTTTTTATGTCTGCTGGAATAGAAGTCTGATCTTAGGTTTGTATATCAGAGATGTCTCAATGTTTCTTCTTTTCCTTTCCCTTATGTTCTTAATTTCTTACAGGCTGAAACTCCAAGACTAGATCATGATAAGTTTCGACGAGTTCTACACAGCAGCTCAGGAACCCATTCCTTCAGGAATTCCTGCCTGGTTTGACCCAGAAGGCAGGGGGCGCTGATGACATCCTCACAGGTCCATATTGACCTCAAAGGAAAAGCCCTCAAAAGGTGGACACTTCTCTCTGCTCTTGGCCTGATGAACAAATCAGTGCATGCCTTTAATCCATGCATGCAAGCAAACTAAAAATGTCCAAGAGCTCATATCAGAATTTATAGGGTTAATTGTTTTACCGGAGACATTTGTCTTGGACGTGCATGATTTTATTGGTTATTTCTTCTCTCTTTCACATTAATAACCTAAATAATACAGTTCAAAGGACCAAGACCCTGGGAGTCAATATAGAGGTATCTGTGGTGGAATGTATTTCACATTTTAACCAACCCATTGTTCCTTTTGTTAAAAACAGGTTTTCCTGGATCTCACGCCACGGAAAAACACAGAAGAAAGAGGAACAATACTCGGGCAAGAATCTAAGGAAATTCTTAACAACTAGGTTTTCATGTGAAGGAAATGGGGTTTGAAAACTGGCAATGGTAACTTTCATCTTGATTTTTTAAAATTTTTTAATGTTTATTTTTGAGAGATAGAGGGAGAGACAGAGCACGAGCAGGAGAAGGGCAGAGAGAGAGGGAGACACAGAATCCCAAGCAGGCTCCAGGCTCCGAGCTGTCAGCACAGAGCTCGATGTGGGGCTCGAACCCATAAACCGTGAGATCATGACCTGAGCCAAGCTCGGACGCTTAACCGACTGAGCCACCCAGGCGCCCCACAAAGTTCCTTTACTTCTTAACAACCCTGTGAAGTAGGGATTATTCTCTCCATTTCATAAGTGAAGAGACTGAGACTCGAGAGAAAACGAGAAGAACTTACAAGCTGCTGAGTCAGGACGTAGACTCCGAGCCTACTCAGTGTTGAACTCCAGAGCCTGTGCCATTGACCCATCATGTGTGTGCTGCTTCACTTGTATTCTTTATTTCTGATCTTTACCTCGAGTTCAGGATGATTCTCGTATATTGGATATCAGGAAGGGTAAGATGAACCTGTTAATAAGCCAAAAGTTTATGGTCATTCTCTGAGGGCAAAGCATTGTGGATATATTTCTCCATAATTATGTATGTAGGGGTATATGTGGTGTGCATACAGTGATGATATTTTTTTTAACTCAAAATCAGGACACATGCCTGGCATAGAATTTTTAAACAATTGTTCATTTTAAAAATGATAAGAATAGGGGCGCCTGGGTGGCTCAGTCGGTGAAGCGTCCGACTTCGGCTTGGGTCACGATCTCACGGTCCATGAGTTCGAGCCCCGCGTCGGGCTCTGGGCTGATGGCTCGGAGCCTGGAGCCTGTTTCCGATTCTGTGTCTCCCTCTCTCTCTGCCCCTCCCCCGTTCATGCTCTGTCTCTCTCTGTCTCAAAAATAAATAAACATTAAAAAAAATTAAAAAAATAAAATAAAAATGATAAGAATAGACATATCTACTATGTATGTGTATATGTGTTTATGTCTGTGTGTATACATATGTGTACACACACACACACACACATAATAAATATATAAATATATACCATGCTGTATACCATTGCCAGACGTCTGGTAGAAGTTGAGAAAATTTCCGAGGCTGAGTTTAGGCTTAACAAAATGAACACTATGATTAATAGTGGTATCTGATTTGGGTCCTCAAGGGGAAAGTGGTGGCCCAAACGTCTGACATTTGCCATCTTGAGATCATGTACTTACGGTTTCATAAAACTTACATATTAAATTATATGCGTCATTTCAACTAATGCAGGTATGATGGTAACGGAATAGGTGTAACTCTTAAAAACCTGGGGATTGAGGATCACGATGGATCATCGAAAAACATAAAAGTTTCAGGTAAAAACTAAACAGATGGAGAAAGCCACCTATGTTTATACTTTGACATCGTAAAGTGTGTGCATGTGACAAAAGTCACCTTTCTTCGGAGAACAAAACCAGAACGTCCAGGGTGAGCACTGAAAAGGGAATGTCCTGGTTGAGTCAGCTGGACTGGAAAATCCCCCTCAGAAGGACTGCTCTCCCCGGTGGTGGCCTAAAGGTCTTCCTAAGATTCTCTGAGGCACCACTGAGACAAAGTAGGCTGTTCAAGAAGACCTTACCAAAGGCTAGTGGATTAAAAGTAGAAATCAAAAGAGATACTGTAATTTGAGTATGCCTTGTGAGACCAGGCCCCTCCCAGGAGTGCACAGGCCCCATCCTTCCCCACACGCAGTGGTGGGAACATGGAGAGGCCTCTCCCGGGATGGTTCTCCTGACTTCTAGCCTGCCTCCGATGAGGGCAGAAATTAGCTTAACTTACACGATTTGGATGCGGTCTGACACCTCAACCAACTGAGAGCCCCCGAGTTCCCTATCACGCCATAGATCAGGATTCTTACGTGATAATGTGTTTTTCCTTTTGGATTGATCTGGGGTAGTGACCTTGCCAGGTAATCACATCTCAGTCTAGTAAAATACACGTGATGAAAGGTAAGGGTTCATGGTAACGAGGGGGTCATTGACAAATCGCAGAGGGGGTCATAAACCAAATCGTAGTTTTGGTTTATATACAAAGTCATTCTCAGGACATGGGTTAAATAAGAAGAAAGAGCAGCATTCTATGACTTGAGAAGTAATCTTCTAAGTTTTACTCGTATCTTCACCTGAAATGAAAATAAATCTTTGAATTATTTTTAATCGATTACTTTTTATCGATCTTTCTTGGATTGCGGAAGGGTGACCACCTGTTCCATTTTTTTGTCTGAGACTGAGGAGCTCTCAGGACTCGGGGCTTTGTGTGGCTAAAAGCCACAGTAGTGGGTAAGCCAGGATAGTTGTCACCGCAATTACAGACCTGACTGAGAACCTGATTAAACTGTGAATTCACTTTCTATGAAGATCCACATACACTTGATATTTTGCATACAATTTTGTGAATTGCAACTTGAAACATATTTGTGAGCCCCAGATGTTCACAGACACTGGGTAAAGAAATTCTGGCCCAAATAAATACATTTTGGATTTTATGTAAGCTTATTTAAATCTTTAATTTCCTGAAGTAAAATGATACTGCATGCAAAGGGTCAAACCTAATTACCTTTTTTTAAATTTATTTTTGTAAATTCACATGCAGGTTAGTTATCGTATAGTGCAACAATAATTTCAGGTGTAGATTCCTTAATGCCTCTTACCTATTTAGCCCCTCCCCACTTCCCACAACCCCTCCAGTAGCCCTGTTTGTTCTCCATATTGAAGAGTCTCATGTTTTGTCCCCCTCCCTGTTTTTATATTACTTTTGAAACCTAATTACCTTTTTGAGATTTTATATAATTTTCAAAAACTTTACTATTAAAGTATGGCTGACATACAGTGTTATATTTAAGTTGTACAGATAGTGATTCAACAATACTGTACATCACTCACTGCTCACCATGATAAGCATAATTATCATCTGTCACGATTCAACATTATTACATTATTGGCTATATTCCTTCTGCTGTACATTTTATCTTCATGACTTACTTATTTTATGACCAGAAGTTTGTACCTCTCAATTCTCTTCACCTATTTTGTCCATCCCCCCACTCCCCACTCCCTCCCCCCAACCCCCCCAACCACTAATTAGTTTTCTGTATTTAAGAGTCTGTTTGCTTGTTTTGTTTTTTAGATTCCACATGTAAGTGAAATCACATGGCATTTGTCTTGCTCTGTCTGACTTATTTCACTTGGTTTAATACCTTCCAGGTCCATCCATGTTGTCGCAAATGGTAAGATTTCATTCTTTTTTATGGCTGAGTAATATTCCATTATACATATACATGTATATACATATATATAATGGAATATATATATATATTATATATATATCCATCCATGTTGTTGCAAATGGTGTATATGTGTGTGTGTGTGTGTGTATACACATACCTCTTCTTTATCCATTCATCTGTTGATGGACAGTTGGGTTGCTTCCGTATCTTGGCCATTGTACCTAATGCTGCAATAAACACAGAGTGAACATATCTTTTTTCAATTAATTTTTTCATTTTCCTTGGATAAATACCCAGTAAAGGAATTACTGGATCATGTGGTTTTTCTGTTTTTAATTTTTAAATAACTTTGTTTGTTTGTTTGTGTTTATTTATTTTGAGATAGGGAGCATGTGCAGGTATGAGTGTACATGAGCTGGGGAGGGGCAGAGAGAGTGGGAGAGAGAGAATCCTAAGTAGGCTCTGTGCTAAAAGCACAGAGCCTAACATGGGGCTCAATCTCACAAAATGTGAAATCATGACCTGAACCAAAACCTAGAGTTTGATGCTTAACTGACTGAACCACCCAGACACCCCTCTATTTTTAATTTTTTAAGGACCTCTATACTGTTTCTACAGTGGTGGCACCAATTTACATCCCCACCAATAGTGCACAACTGTTGCCTTTTCTCCACATCCTTGCCAACGCTTGTTTGTTTGTTTGTCTTTTTGATACTAGCCATTATGACTGGTATGAGGTGATATCTCACTGTGGTTTTGAGTTTTAGTTTCCTGATGATGAGTGATGTTGAGCATCTTCTCATGTGTCTGTTGGCCATCTGTATGTCTTCACTGAAGAAAATGTCTATTCAGGTCCTCTACCTATTTTTTACTACACTTATTTTTGGGGGGTTGTAAAGTTCTTTATATACATTGAATATTAATCCCTTATTGGATATATCTGATATTTGCATATATCTTCTCCCATTCACTACATTGCCTTTTCATTTTGTTCATGGTTTCCTTAGCTGTGCAAAAGCTTTTTATTTTGGTGTAGTCCCAATAGTTTATTTTTGCCTTTGTTTCCCTTGCCTGAAGAGACAGATCCATGAATAGGTTGCTTAGGGTGATGCCCAAGAGATTGCTGCCTATGTTTTCTTTTAGGAGTTTTATGGTTTCAGGTCTCACAGTTAGGTATTTAATCCATTTTCAGTTTATTTTTGTGTATGGTGAAAGAAAGTGGTCCAGTTTCATTCTTTTGCATATATAGCTGTCCAGTTTTCCCAACATCATTTATGGAAAAGATTGTCTTTTTCCTGTTGTTTATTATTGCTTCCTTTGCCATATATTAGTTGACTGTCCCATTGATCTATATGTCTATTTTTATGCCCGTATCAATCTTTCTTTGATGACTGTAGCTTTGTAGCATATCTTGGAATTTAGAATCTGATACCACCAGCTTTGTTCTTCTTTCTCAAGATTACTTGGCTATCTGGAGTCTTTTGTGGTTCCATACAAATGTTAGGATTATTTGTTCTAGTTATATAAAAATACTCTTGATGTTTTGATAGGGATTGCGTTGAATCTGTAGATTGCTTTGTGTAGTATGGACATTTTAACAATATGAATTCTTCCAATCCATGAGCATGGTATATCTTTCCATTTGTTTGTGTCATCTTCATTTCTTTCATCAGTGTCTTATAGTTTTAAGAGTACAGGTCTTTCATCTCCTTGGTTAAGTTTATTCCAAGGTATTTTATTCTTTTGGGTGCAATTGTAAATGGGATTGTTTTCTTGATTACTCTTTCTGCTACTTGAAGTTAGTGTATAGAAATGTATTCTTTTGGGTGCAATTGTAAATGGGAAAACATTCTTAATTACTCTTTCTGCTACTTTGAAGTTAGTGTATAGAAATGCATTTCTATATATTAATTTTATATCCTGCAACTTTAGTCAAAATTTACTTTGGCGTCTTTCCTTTTCAGTGATATCTGGAAGCCATGTCAGAAAAATACCAAAAATAGAGGAAGAACAAGAAGATTTACTTGATTAAAAAAGTGGCTGAAAGACAAGTTCAGAGAGGGATTCAGGAACATGAGAGAATTTGAAAAATATGATCCAGAAAAAATAGGCAAGGTAAATGTATTTTAAGAATTATACTAGTTCCATATTTAATTATTTTACACTTAAAGATTTTCCAAATTAAAAAAATAGTACATATTCATTATATAAAAATTTGAACCTGTGGAAAAATATACCCAAGAAAATGTAAATTACCTAATAACTTAATCACTCGAGATCTTTGCTATGATCATGATGCTACATATTTAGTCTTTTAAAAATTAAATAAATAAAAAATTAGGATTACCCCAATTATTTTTATTTTGTGAACATGGTTATTATTAGATTGTGGATATTTCAACAAATCATTAACTAGAACTTTAGCATGATTTTCATGTATGCTTAAGATTTTATCAAATGATATACCATAACTTATTTCCCATTCCTGAAAGGAAAAATTTCCATTTTTTCTACTTTATTCTCAACATTCTCCACTCAATACTTCACATCCGGTCACCAAATGTGTGTGGGTTTTTCCCACACCAAGCAATTCTCCAGTTCTCTGTGGACACCACCAACTGGGTGTCCTGCCATTTAATTAAATTTTCCTACTTGGAGTTAGCATCAGATCCTACAGGTTAAGACCTCAGTCACACAAGACTGCCCTCATCCCCAACTCCAGACACCAACCCCAAGTTGTCACTTGTGCTTCTGATCAATCAGCTAGAAGTCATGACCCCTCCTTGCGTTTAGTAGCTTTCTAGAATGGCTTACAGACCTCAGGAAAACAGTTTACTTACTAGATTACTGGTTTGTTATAAAAGGATACAACTCAGGAACAGGCAGATGGAAGAAATGCATAAGACAAGGAATGGGAGTAGGGGGGAAGGGATTCAGAGCTTCCATGCTGTCTCTGGGCATGCCCCCCTCCCAACACCAACACATGTTTACCAACTCAGAGGCTCTCCAAACCCCATACTTTAGAAATATTTATGGAAGCTTTGTAATATGTGCAGGATGGGTTATTAACTCAATCCCCAGGCCCTAGCCCAAGGATGGGAGATGGGCCTGGACATTTTAAGCTTGGTCTTTCTGGTGACCAGCCCCCATCCTGAAGCTATCCAGGAGCCCACCAAGATTTGCCTCATTAGAACAGGAGACGCAAGTATCACCCGGGAAATTTTAAGGGATTTTGGAACTCTGGGGCAGGAACTGGAGTCAAAGACCAAACGTTAGAACAAAAGAGTCTCCTAGAACCTTTATCACTTAGGAAATGCCAAAAGTTTTAGGGGCTCTGGCCAGGAGCCAGACTTAAAGACTAAAATCTGTATTTCTTATTATATCACAATTTCCCAATCAGTGTTGGGCATGTAGGTTGTTACCAGTTATTCACTGTTTTATTTATTACATTGAATACTTTAAAAAATATACCTCAATTTTTGTGATCGTATTTCCTTAACACAAATTTTCATTTTTAGGGTGAAAAGAATTTAAATATCTTCAGGAATAGTGCCAAAATTGCTCTCAAGAAATTTATACCCATTCACATTCTTACTAACACTATCAATGTGCACAGCATTAGCTTTCACCCTGGCCTATATTGGGTGTATTAGTTATCTAGTGCACATTAACAAAGTAGTCCTCAAAATTTGTCAGCTGGAAACAGTAAGATTTATTCTCTCACAGTTTCTGTTGGTCAGGGATCTGGGCTGGGTGTTTCTGGCTCAAGGGATCTCATGAGACTGCAGTTCAGCTGTTGGCTAGGAGTGATGAAGCAAGGCTCAACTTGGGGAGGAGCCACATCTAAGTTCGCTCACTGGCTGATGACCAGACACATTTGTTCCTTGGCACATGGGCCACTTTATAGGGCAGTTCACAACATAGCAAGCAGCTGGCTTGCCTCAGAACAAGTAAGCAAGAGAAAGAGAGTGCCTGAGAAGGAAGCCTCGCTCTTTTTATAACTTCATTTTGGAAGCAACGTCCCATGATGATGCCATATTCTGTTTGTTACAGCAAGTCAGTAGATGCAGGCCACACTCAGGGGGAGGGCATTATTCAAGGGTGCATGTACCAAGGTCTAGAGATTGCCTATCACAGTACATTGCTTATCATAATATTTTCTTTCTTTCTTTCTTTTTTAATGTTTACTTTTGAGATAGTGCAAGCCAGGGAGGGGCAGAGAGAGAGGAACAGAGGATCTGAAGCATGGTCTTCACTGACAGCAGTGAGCCCAATGTGGGGCTTGAACTCACAAACCACAAGACCATGACATGAGCCGAAGTTGGACACCCAATTGACTGAGCCACCCAGGTGCCCCTCTTTTTTTTTTTTTTTTTTTTTTTTTTTTGAGACAGGGAGATAGAGGGCGCAAGTGAGTGAGGGGCAGAGAGAGAGAGGGGGAGAGAGAGACAGGGAGAGAGAGACAGGGAGAGAGAAGCGGGTCTCACCTGAAGTGAGGCTCATGTTCACCCAAAGCGGGGCATGAGTTCACCCAATGTGGGACTCAAACTTACAAACCATGAGATCATAACCTGAGCCGAAGTCATATGCTTAACCGACTGAGCCACCCAGGTGCCCACCTGTCATAATACAGTATTTTCATTTCAAGATAAAGCTTGGCCAAAAATAACCACTCAATTTTATTTTACTTTGTTTACATTTGGTTACCTGTATAGTTGAACATATGTTTATTTACTAAGTTAGTATTTTACCCAGTAAGCTAATATATATTGAGCATTTACTATGAGCCAAGCACCAAGCTAAACATTTTTTTTGTTTAAAAAAATTTTTTTTAAGGTTTATTTATTTTTGAGAGAGAGACAGAGCATGAGATGGGGAGGGGCAGAGAGAGAGAGGGAGATACAAAATCTGAAGCAGGCTCCGGGCTCTGACGTGAGGCTCGAACCCATGGACCGTGAGATCATGACCTGAGCCGAAGTCAGATGCTCAACCGACTGAGCCACCCAGGCACCCCTAAACATTTTCTACACATTTTCTCATGTGTAGAAACATGAGGGTTTCTGCAGGGTGGACTTCCCAACAATTCAATGAGATAGGCACTATTATTAACTTCATTTTACAGATGAGGAAACTGAGGCACAGAGATTGAAGTTATCAAAGTTTATGTAACTGGTAAGCAAGGGAGCTCCAGTCTGTATTCTTAACTACAATCTTATCTTAGTTACATTTCATGTCCGTGTATGTATTTATAATTTAAACATTTGTATGTATCCATAAGCAAAACATACAACTCTGTTTCTTAAAATTTTTTTTAAATGTTTATTTATTAAAAAAAAATTTTTTTTTCAACGTTTATTTATTTTTGGGACAGAGAGAGACAGAGCATGAACGGGGGAGGGTCAGAGAGAGAGGGAAACACAGAATCGGAAACAGGCTCCAGGCTCTCAGCCATCAGCCCAGAGCCTGACGCGGGGCTCGAACTCACGGACCGCGAGATCGTGACCTGGCTGAAGTCGTACGCTTAACCGACTGCGCCACCCAGCGACCCTAAATGTTTATTTATTTTTGAGAGTGAGAGAGAGAGAGAGAGAGAGAGCATGAACAGGGAAGAGGCAGAAAGAGAGGGAGAGAGAATCCAAAGCAGGCTCCAGGCTCTGAGCTGTCAGCACAGAGCCCAACGCGGGGCTTGAATCCACCAACCGTGAGATCATGACCTGAGCCAAAGTCGGACGCTTAACCGACTGAGCCACCCAGGCCCCCCCATATACAACTCTGTTTTAAAATTACACACAAATGTTATTAAACCTACAAATACCTTTGCAATTTTTTTTTCACTGAGCATTGGCTTGGAGATTTATCCATGTGGGTATAGGCACGCACATGAGTTCAGTCGTTCTAATTCTTTACTATTCCATTGTATGAATGAAATAAACCAGTTTCTTTTCCTACCAAGAAAGGGTTATTTGGTTCAAGGTCTTCACAATTAGAGGTAATGCTGCACTGAACAACCGTCTACATGTTTTCTTGGACATATTTGTGAGACTTTCTGCAGGGTGGACACTTCATTTTTTTTTTTAATATGAACTTTATTGACAAATTGGTTTCCATACAACACCCAGTGCTCATCCCAAAAGGTGCCCTCCTCAATACCCATCACCCACCCTCTCCTCCCTCCCACCCTCCATCAACCCTCAGTTTGTTCTCAGTTTTTAACAGTCTCTTATGCTTTGGCTGTCTCCCACTCTAACCTGTTTTGTTTTTTTTTTTTTTCCTTCCCCTCCCCCATGGGTTCCTGTTAAGTTTCTCAGGATCCACATAAGAGTGAAACCATATGGTATCTGTCTTTCTCTGTATGGCTTATTTCACTTAGCATCACACTCTCCAGTTCCATCCACGTTGCTACAAAAGGCCATATTTCATTTTTTCTCATTGCAGGGTGGACACTTCAGATGAAATTGTTGGCTACCAGGGCTCCTGCCTCTCCAAAATGATTGTAACAGTCTATTAACCAGCAATGTAGAAAAGTTTCCTCTGCCTCTATCTTTGCTTTATGAGCTTGCTGAAGCTGCTATAACTGAATAGCCGACTGGCCTAAACAACAGAAATTTACTTTCTCGTATTTCTGGAGACTAGAAGATCAAGATCAAAGTGTTGGTAGGTTGGTTTCCTCTGAGGCCTCTCTCTTTGGGTGGGAGATGGCTGCCTTCTCCCCATGTCCTCACAAGGTCTTGCCTCTGTGTCTGTGTCTTGATCTCCTCCTCCTCTTCTTTTTTTTAATGTTTATTTTTTGAGAGAGAGAGAGAGACAGAGTGTGAGCGGGGGAGGGGCAGAGAGAGAGAGGGAGGCACAGAATCTGAAGCAGGCTCCAGGCTATGAGATGTCAACACAGAGCCCAACACCAGTCTTGAACTCATGAACCACAAGATCATGACCTGAGCTGACGTCCAACCCTTAACCAACTGAGCCACCCAGGCACCCCTCCTCTTCTTATAAGGACACTGGTCATATTGGATTAGGGCTCACTCTTGACCTCATTTTACCTTAATTACCTTTTAAACAGTCCTATTTCCAAATACAGTCACGTTCTGAGTTATCCTGGGGGTTAGAATATCAATATGTGAATTTTAGGGGAACACAATTCAGCCTCTAATACTTACTTGCCAACACTTGGATTTATCAATCTTAATGGTTTTAAAAATCAATTGAATGTTTGTAAGTGTTATTATGTTATTTAACCTGTATTGGCATGTCCACTTTCCCTACTAGACAGTAGTTCCTGAAGTTTGGGCCTTTGTCTTACTAACCTTTATAACCGCCACTGGGAAACCATAGTTAGCATTTAGTAAATGCTTACCATTGGAATTGCATTTTTTGAACCAACTTGAAGACAAAGAGGCCAGTAGGTTCTGTAGACTTCGCCTGGTTTGACCTTGTATTGCCAAAATACTTTTTAAAGTTGTTTTTATTAATTTCAAGATTCATTAGGCACATAGTTGTTATTCATGTAAATAGTTCCCTGACTCTATTATCCAGTTTGCATTTTTATCAAAGCTCTCTGCTTTTCTTCCTCTTTTGCTGTGAGTCTCTGAAAAGCATTTCCTGGATCCTTAGAAATCCCAGTATATCTAGTCAAGGTGGGGACACTCTGTAAGCAAAATACAAAATCGACCTAATTCGCTTGGATTTTTAGTTCTGCCAAAGGGGATGAATCAGCTGAGTTAAATGAAGTCTGAGAATGAACCTATAGATTAAGTTATCTAATCAGAAAAGTTATGTGATCTAAGTGTGGAGCATTTTTTATATATTCCTTTTATCATTGTATGAATGATATAATTTTATAAAATTGTAAATTGTTAGTCTTAAATATACAGGCTCTATTTAGAAAGAAATAACCTTTCATTAAAAAATTTCCCTGCTATCTTCTTCTTCCTGGATGTCCCAGCAGGAAGTGAGCCCCGCCTCTTGGGGGCTGTTGTAGCACCTGATAGATAATCGTTACCTTGCATACTTGTAATAATTGTTATCGTGGAGTTTTAGCTCTGCAATTATATTGTAAGCCATAAGAAGACAGTCACTATGACTTTATAACCCCATTGTATTTTATACTTACATAGTAGATGTTCTAAAAAATATGCTGAATAAATTCCCCAAATTGTTCTCCACCATCTTCCTCATGACTCTTAGTAAGGAGAAAAAATTAAAAAACTCAAATCTATGATTCACATGGAAACTCTGTAAAGTACTGGTGTTCGATCCCTCTCTGTCTCTTGTCTCTCTGCTCTGTCCCTCTGTCTCTCTCTTTCTCTCAGACATTGGAAAAGACGATTTCTTTTCAGTCCTGAAAAAATTTGACTCGCATCTGAAGGAGGAATCCTTTAATGATTTCCTGAAGAGACGCAATCTTATATGCAGTGCAACTGGCAGTAGTTATCCGGAGTTCCTGTGGAACCTCCAGGACAGTGATGAAGGGATCAAAATCCTCTCCAAGTCCATGCACAGTTTGTACGGACCCTCCACACGGCTGCGATAGTCTTCTAGTCCTCTAACCATTGGTAAACTTTCAGGGAGACTCAGATTCCTCACCTTCGTGGTGCTGTATCTCTCTCAGGACCCGTGTTCATGGACATGGGCCAGCCTGGTCCATAGATGGTTCGTGAGAATTTGGCCTTTGGGAACAGAGTGCGACAGGAATGAAACTTCTCTGTCTTGTTACTAAAATTATTAGCATTATTATTAAAATTAGTTTCAAGTAAGAATTGGTCTACTTTCCCTGGCTGAGGAGGTTACACAGTGTCTTGGGAGGATACACGTGTGCGAATTTAGTATGATTCACTTCCCCCTTAATGCTCCTTAATGTTCCCAGTGCCACACTTTATTTTTAGCTTTGGCCTTCTGCAGCACTTGACCTTTTGCCTGGATAGAGCAACGCACTGTGGAGCTCAAACCCACAGTCTCCCCTGTCCCGTGCAATATGGAGGATGTTATATTATACCTTCTTTGGAAGGCCTGGCATCCAGAATGGCCTTTTAGGACAAAGTAAAGCTGTGTACCCACCCACACACACACACACACACACACACACACACACACCCCTTTGGTAACATTGCCTTCCATGCCTGGATTATAATCATCTCTTTCACATATCTTCTGCCATTGCTGCAAGGCATTATATAATCTGAACATTTATGAAAATATCTTTAAAATGTAGATAAGGATCTTGTACCAAAATAATCATCCCTCTTGTTTCAGAATAACAAAAACTTAGGGGTGCCTGGATGGCTCAGTCCGTTAAGCATCTGACTCTTGGCTTCAGCTCAGGTCATGATCTCTCAGTTTCACCGGTTGAAGCCCTGCATCAGGTTCTGTCCTGGCAGCACAGAGCCTGCTTGGGATTTTCTGTCTCCCTCTCTCTCTGCCCCTCCCCACTTGCGCTGTCTCTGTCTCTCTCAAAATAAATCAATAAACTTAAAATATCTTTTTAATAAAAAGTAAAAAGAATAACAAAAACTTGGAAACAACATTCAAACATAGACGAGTAGTTAAATCAATCATAGAATTTCCATACCATGAAATACCATGCAGCCATCAGAAAGGATTACCACAGTTTTTTTTTTACTGAAATGGGAAAATGCTAATTATGGAATACTAAGTGAAAAAACTTAAGTCCCAAACTGCAAATGCAGCATGACCGTGGCTGTGCCTTTACCTGTCTCATCATGCTGGCTCACGGCCACCTAAACGGCCTCCCTCGACTGAGCGTGACCCCTACCATCCATTCTCTGCATCCAAGCCAAGAGATCTTTCAAAATTCAAATCTAATCTTGTCCGTTCCACACTTACCGCTCTCCATCCATCGGAGCAACAGCATTTAGAAAATGTTCGGGCTTGGGGCGACTGGGTGGCTCAGATGGTTAAGCGCCGGACTTCGGCTCAGGTCACGATCTCATGGTTCGTAGGTTCCAGCCCCACATCGGGCTCTGTGCTGACAGTTCAGAGCTTGGAGCCTGCTTCAGATTGTATCTCGCTCTCTCTCTCTCTGCCCTTCCCCCACTCGCACTCTGCCTCTGTCTCTCCCTCTCTCAAAAATAAATAAACATTTAAAAAAAGGAAAGAAAAAAAGAAAACGTTCGGGCTCATGAACACGGGGTCCAGAGCCCCTTGTAATCCTGCCCCTGCTGCTCTTTGGCACCTCATCTCTGAAGGTCCTCTGTCCCCATCTGTAGTAGCATGCTTGGCTTCCATCCGTGCTTTCTGGCCAGAGTGCTGTTGCCTTCTTTTTGCCTTGATATCTTCTCATCTTTTACATCTCAGATGGGAAGCTTTTCCTCATCCCTACCCTGGTTTGCTTGCTCCTTCTCTATGCTTCCATTACTCTCTGTGTGTCCCCTTACCGTAGAACTTATTACTGCCCTTTACTATAATTGCCACTTCCTTACCCGTGAAGGCTGGGTCTATGTCATGCCCATTATTTTGTTTCCAGCAGACAGAACCACAGGGTAGGCACTCGTTAGCTGTTAAAAAAAATAATGTTGAGGGGTCCCTGGGTGACTCGGTTGGTTAAGCGTCTGACTCTTGAAACTGGCTCAGGTCATGAACTCACAGTTCGTGAAACTGATCCGCGCCTCTGGCTCTGTGCTGACGGTGTGGAGCCTGCTTGGGATTCACTCTCTCTCTGCCCCTCTCTTGCTCTCTGTCTCTCAAAATGAATAAATAAACATTTAAGCAAATAATAGTGAACATATCTGGCAGACAAGCGTCAACTGGTTAATAGAAATTTTTCCTTCAGTGGTTGAATTTCGGATGGCTTTAAATTTCTTTCTCTTTATACTAAGACAAAATTATTTTTTATTGTGGTAAAAAAATGCATACCATTGAATTAACCATCTTAACAATTTTCCAGTGTACACTTCAGTAGTGTTAAGTGTAATTGCGTTGCTGTGCGACTAAAACATTTCATCTTGCAAAACTGAAACCCTGTATCCACTAAGCACTAACCACCCCGCCTCCCGCCCCTTTCCACCACCCTTGATGATAACTTTTCTACTTTCTGTTTCAATGATTTTAGATGCTTCACATGAGAGGAATCATCCTGTATTTGTCCTTCCATGCCTGGCTTCTTTTGCTTTAGCATAATGTCCTCATTCGCATCCATGTTAAAACAAATTTGTGACATGAACTCTGTGACCTCTGGAACCAGAAAAGTAGTATTACGGAGAATCATAGGAGCTAAAGGTGACTCTCAAATTTATCTGGGCCATTTTTCCACACCCCAAACTTTACTTTTTTCTAGATGAGAAATCCAAAAATAGAAAACTAACTTGTCCAAGGTGAAAGGTTCCATAATGGCAAAACTGAGCTCAACGTATGTAAAAATAAGTAATAGAGGTAGGCGTTTAGTTCTTTTACACCGTTTACAGCATGTCCTGTTTTATTTTCTGCACATAGCTGCTTAAGTATAATTTTATTTCCTATTATTCCATTTTATATTTGAAGTGAAAATCACAGCTGCCCAGGTTATTTCTCTGTTTGGAAGGCCCACTACAGTTCTCTTTGTTTGGGATTACGCTTCTGCAATTTTGTCTGTAAAATGCATTCCCCAGGTGGTCCAGATTTGGCATTTGGGGCATGCAGATCCTGTTGGCATTTACGAGTAAAAGGAATTCTTTAGGTTTCTGAGAGACTTGGATATTTGAGCCACGCAGATCTAACAGAGCTGGAGTCACCAGAAATATTTTAGAAATATTTTAGTCCAGCCGCTTGCCACTGTGTGACTTTCTCTTCCTACTCTGAAAGAAAAAGATCTCATAAGCTATACTTCATCATATAATTACCAAAGAGCCTCTTGTTCTCAGTATCCAAACTAGTTAGTTAGTTTAAAGAACATGTATTATGAGTCCGCCAGGTGCCCTGTTGTGACTTAGAGGCATGTTTAAGATATATATTAACTAGTGGAAAAAAAGTCAGCGATTTTCAAAGTTAAGGCAAAGACCTCTTAGCAATGCTGCAGGCAAATCCCCTCATTCTGTGTGTGAGAGACAGAAGCCCAGAGAGGGACCCAGAGTGAAACAGCCAGTGCGTCACATACTAGAATTTCAGATGCCTATTTCTGACCACCGGGCCAAGGAGGACATCACAAGCTCTTGGACTATATCCGTGGGCTTGATTTGAAGAGGGACACAGAGACTCTCACTCAGCTCGCTTTCCATTAACATTTTATTCTTTCTTCCTAATTTACTTGTCAACATGATTTTTAGCCTGGTCTTGATATCTGGTTTTGAATCACGAGAAGAAAACTCAGGCGATTTCTAGCCCGTAGTGATTTAGAATAGCTTGACAGTGTGTTCCAGCACTGAAGGGATTAGTTTTCTTCACTCCAATTGGTAGAACCAAGAAAGGAAATTCCAAACCCCAGCCGAGACTAGGCCCTGTGATATATCATGTATGTGCCTAGGTTTTGGGGAAAGAATGACTAAAGCCTGCTTTGGGAGGGATCTTTGGCTTGAAGCTTTCGGTTTTGTTTATGACTGGAAGAGAGGAGTTCATTTATGTCTAAGTGTAAGGTTGCAGTCTGCTTTGGCAGTCTTTCTAACATAAACACCACATTTGATGTTAGGATTTGAGAGGAAAAAGACTCCCGAATGTTTTACTGTGATTTGCCCTTAGAGTCCTCTCAAACACTGTGAAAATAACTTTAGGAAGTTTTGTTAAATGGTAGAATGCTTAACGCTTCATACTATTTTATGAGTTTATTTTACTGATGTGAAACTTAGTGAGTATATGTGTAAATAAAGAATTGCACTTCTCCGAAAGGTAGGAAAAAGTTTGTATCATTATGGTACTTTGTTCTGTAGGGTTCCAAGAGACCAACTAATATTCTTTGAGCCAAAAAATACCCCTAAGCTATAGCTAAATGCAGAATATTTGTAGTAATGTGGAATGTGTTTACATTTATGTAAATTAACTTAAGGAAACATATACTGTAACATTTGTTAAATATTGTCCTGTGACTAGTACTATAGATCTAGGTACATAAAGTAATACAAGCCATTGACAGGACTCAGTGCTCCTGGGTCCCTGACATCTTCCACAATCCCTCAACAGACATAGGTTCAGAATCACCTAGAATGTTCTTCTCTATTGGGCAGAAATTCTCTCTGTGTTGCTTCCCAACACACAGATGATCAGAAGTCCTGCATTTCTCCGTCTGGTGGTCAACAGATTGATTTCATACTACATTAGGTGCACATCAGGTCCCTGTTTGCTGGACTGTTCTCTCTTCAGAGATAAAAGCTGACGTGGATCTTCTCACAACATGGAGAGTGGGAAACCCACTCAGGCAAACTCAGTGAAAAATCAACCAACCAAGCTGCGGTGCTTGAGCAATAGGTCTGGAAGCGAATGACCGAGGCTCTTTCAATAGGTGTTCCTGGAAGACTAATTAGTTGTCAAATAGTTCTCTTTTTTTTGTTAAAAAATTTTTTTAAACATTTATTTATTATAGAGAGATATAGAGAGACAGAGCATGAGCATAGGAGGGGCAGAGAGAGGGGGAGACACAGAATCTGAGGGAGGCTCCAGGCTCTGAGCTGTCAGCACCGAACCCAATGCGAGGCTCGAACTCATGAACAGTGAGACCAGGACCTAAGCCGAAGTCGGACGCCCAACCGACTGAGCCACCCAGGCGCCCCAGTTGTCAAATATTTCCGATTGGTGACCTCAAAGGAGTGGGGCATCTTGGCCAGCACTTACTTTCTACCTCTCAATTTTATTTATTTATTTATATGAAATTTATTGTCAAACTGGCTTCCATACAACACCCAGTGCTCATCCCAACAGGTGCTCTCTTCGATGCCCATCACCCACCCCCCTCCCTCCCACCCCCCCATGAACCCTCAGTTTATTCTCAGTTTTTAAGAGTCTCTTATGGTTTGGCTCCCTCCCTAACTTTTTTTTTTCCTTCCCCTCCCCCATGGTCTTCTGTTAAGTTTCTCAGGTTCCACATAAGAGTGAAAACATATGGTATCTGTCTTTCTCTTGTAGGACTTATTTCACTTAGCATAACAATCTACCTCTCAATTTTAAACCAGAATTCAACTTCAACGTAATTTACTTGGGCGATTGCACCCTGCTGTGTTTGCTTATTTCCAGACTCCTGGGTGAACGTGGCGAAAGCCTTTCCTGCAAACCTAGATTCTCTTCCAGCATCTTTCTACCTTCTGTGTCCCTGGCAGACTCTTCCTGAAGTGCCATTTGCTCTCCACTCTCTCATTCGCGACACAATCCACCGGCTTTGGTTCTCCTTCCCCCTTGGAGTTACTCTTGCTGAGGTCTCCTGGGACCTCCACGCTCCACGATGCCAAACAAAAGGCATGTTCTCCAGTCCCTGGTTTATATGACTTCTCTGGAACATTTACCTCTACCGAACACCCACACTTCTTCCTAAATCTGTATTTACTCTTGGCTTTACTGTACGACGTCACATTCTTTTGGTTTTCCACTCTCCTCTCCGGCTGCTTCTTTATAGGTTCCTTGGTGGGTTCTAGCTTCTCATTCGTTACGTGCCAATACTGCCCAGATGCTATTCTCATTTATACGTTCTTAGAAGCGCGTTCACGCACACGCATAGCTTCAATGTCACTTCTGTGCTGATTACTCTCATATCTACCTGGCTAGCTCAGACCTCTTTTTGCTTGAGTGTCAGACGCATACGTGTGTTATAAGCTTCACCTCAAACTTACTACTTTCAATGCCTGCTCCACCTCCCAGGTCTCCTGTCTCTCTCTCGGCGTCTGTCCAAATCAGATAAAACTAAAAAGCATCCTAGATTCCCATTCTTCCTCGTCTCGCACTTAACTGGTCACCAAGGAATGTAGAGACTACTTCCTGGCCGTCTCACCCATCTTCTCCGTTCTCTCTCATTTTAATCAGACACTGTTTCTCCTCTCCTAGATTGCAGCAGGCCCTCGGAGCTGGTCCACCTGCCTCCAGTCTGCCCACCTCTTCCTGGACCGGCACACAGTGCTATGTAGATGAGCCTTCTAAACTGCAAATGTCATCATGTCACTTTCCCGTGTACCACCTGTCGTTCCCCCGACTTAAGATTAAAGTAAAATCCTTCTGGTTTTGCATGCCAGGTCTTGCATTATCTGGATATGGCCTTTCTCTCTTGCCTCATCTGCTATCACCCCCCTCCACACACACACACACACACACACACACACACACACACATCCTCCTCCGTCTCAGCTGCTCCACAGTGTGTGTGAATTGCATGATTTCTTACCTCCACTTCTTGTGTGTTGATCTTGAAATACTCTCCTCATCCCCTTTGTTTCTTATTTTATTTTATTTTATTTTGTTTTATTTTATTTTATTTTTATTTTTATTTTTGAGAGAGAGAGAGACAGACAAAGCATGAGCCGGGGAGGGGCAGAGAGAGAGGGAGACACAGGATCCGTAGCAGGCTCCAGACTCAGAGCTGTCAGCACAGAGCCCAATGCAGGGCTCGAACTCACAGACCACGAGATCATGACCTGAGCCGAAGTCAGACACTTAAGTGACTGAGCCACCCAGGTGCTCCCCCTTTGTCTCTAATTAGTTAATATTCATGCTTTAAATTCAGTCGAAGGGTCACCTCCTCCAGGAAGCCTTCTTGGAGCCTCCCATCTGATTTAGATGCCCTCCTCTGTGTTCTTATAACTGTCTCATAAAACCTACTGTATATTCCATTATAATTGTGTCTGCATTGTAAACTCCTTAAAGACTGAGTGCATTTTTGGCCTGGTGTGTTTACATTGGATTTACAAATGTTTCCAACTTATTTAGCATATTCATCTATCACGCGGGGTGATTATGCTCCTAATTTTACTTACTTTCTGTGGTTCCCAGGTATGGGGTCTGGACGCATGACCAGGGCCCGTGGCCCATTCCTCAGAGCCGGGAGTTGTGTGTCCTGCTCTCCTCCCCCAAATTGTCTCACCATGTCATCTCCTCCCTCCCCTGACAAGTTCCAATGTCAAGCAGCTTGTAACCAGGAAGTGAGATGTCAGCATCCCGTGCTTCTGGACCTCCACAGCTTGACGTGTTGTTTTCTTGGCCGCCTTCCCACGCAACTGCCCCCTCCCTGCTGGGCAGGTGAAATGAGTGTCAGGGATAGACTTTCTTCGTGACCATCAAACTTTTCCTGATCTGGGTCCACTGTCATATTGACTGGGGCCAGAGTTGAGGAAAGAGGAGGGTGTCGATGCCTGTGCTGTTGACTGGCCCCAAGAGACAGTGGTTCTCCGAGCTTAGAATTTGAAAGGCTTGGCGTCTTTTTTTTCCCTCTCGGTCAATTCCAGAAATAACAGTAGTAGCTGTGCATTTACTGTCCACCAGGAACAATTCTGATGTTTACACTTAACCTTTATGACAGCGTCGTCTGACAAAAAATGAGTCGTTCTTCTCAACTGACATACAAAGGAACTGAGGCAAGGAGAGGGTAAAGAATCTGCCCAAAGTCATCAGCTAGTAAATGCAGCCCAGACTCAAACCAGCCTGGTGCTACAGCTCATTCCTGTAACCTCCGGGCTGCACTGCCTCACTTTGCCACTAGCCTGTCACAGTTAGATTTGCTGCTCCCAGTAGCGATTGTCCAGCTTTGTGCCTGGCCAGCGGGAGCCCCTCCCCGTGCCTGGGTGACTCGAGGAGGCCGTATGGTGTTCTCCTTTGCCTCCCCTCCTCTTCAGGGTTACCTGCTAAGTACGGCTTTCGAGGTGTGCCGTCTCTTGGCTGGCCCACTGTGTCTTCAAAAAATTATCTTTTATTTATTTACGGTTTTCATGCCATTTACTTTCATTGGTTTTTTTACTAACTACTTTTCTTTTTAAGTTTATTTATTTATTCTGAGAGGGAGAGACAGAGAGCCGAGGAGGGACAGAGAGAGAAAGGGAGAGACAGAATCCCAAGTAGGCTCCACACTAATAGTCCATCCATAGCCTGATGCAGAGCTCAAATTCATGAACCCGTGAAACCATGACTCGAGCCAAGGTTAAGAATCAGACGGCTTCCCCACCGACTGAGCCATCCAGGTGCCCCAACCCGCCACTTTTTTTAAATTGAAGAAGTAATCTGTACACATGGTAAGATATTCAGACTATAAAAGGTATCCACAGAAAGCAAACCTACCTCCAGACTCCCGGTCTCCCAGTCTGTCCCCAGGACCCTCCCTCATCCAACACCCAGGCCAAACGCCATCACTTTCCTTATGAAATAGTGTGTGTAGCAAGGTTATAAATTGAACTCACATTACAACTTACGTGTGCTGCTAAAACATATGCTATTTTTGTCTATAATGAATCCAGCCTTCCAGCCCCGCCCCCAACTCCTCTCCATCACCCCTGCTCACAGGCTGATGGCAAAAATTAACAGTTTCCAGTCTTGCTAAAAAAAATTTTTTTTTATTTTAGAGAGAGAAAGAGAGTATGAGTGGGGGGAGGCAGGCAGAGGGAGAGAGAGACAAAATGTCAAGCAGGCTGCATGCTCAGTGCTAGAGCCCAGCATGAGGCTCAGTCCCACAATCCTGGGATCATGACCTGAGCTGAAATCAAGAGTCCGAAGCTTAACCGACTGAGCCACCCAGGCGCTCCCAGGCTCGTTTAAGCCTTAGTCTACCTGGTAGGTTTTCTCTTTTAGGGAGGTATTCAGGCTGACTTGGATGAAAGGGTCAGTCTCCCAGAGATTCTGTCCTCCGGGCCTGCTTCTTTCAACAACAAAGGAGAGGGAGGGAAGGAGTGCAGCTTATGTGACCTGCAGCCAATATTCTCTCGCCTGCTTAGCGTGTGTCTGCTGTCCTCTGGCCTCTGGGCAGTGTTCTTCAGCTATCTGGTCAGGGATGCCCTGCGGGTCTCTGATGCAGAGACGAGTGTGGACAGTCAGGGTGTGTTGTTGGTGCCGTGCTCCTGGCGGTTGTCCCTGGCTGACGTGAGCTCAACCCAGCGTCTGATGGCTGTCACCCTGCAGGATTTGGCTGACATGCCCATTCAACCCTGCCCAGCTAGTGTTTCTCCACAGAGCCATTTTGCCCATGGCATGGCAGCCGCCTCTGGGGAAACTTCCTCACCGGGGTTCTTGGTTACTTCTGGGGCCTGGCAACACACGAGACCTAGCACACGTGGCTCAGGAAAGCTAGGGCTTGGGTTAAACCTCCCACCTGACCACGACGCGTAATGAAGTTTACCCTGCCCCATGAGGGTGCACCCTCCCAGAACCCAGACAGGGCAGTTATGGAGGGGATCCGCCTCTCCCGCTGACCCCACTCTTATCTGTACCCCCACCAGACGTCACGTGGTAGAAGACAAACACAACGTGGTCCGACTGTCACTGACAGAGCCGCCATCTTCTTTACTCTGTGAGGGGACCCAGTGTGCGTAGGCCCTCTGGGCGAGGATGCTGATTATACCCAAGGGACAGTTGGCGGGGGGGCAGGGGGGTTGAATGATTCTGTTGTCAGGAACATCCTTCTGTAATGTAGAAGCTGGAATGATTTTGGCTACCTGTGACATCTAACTCAATGTGGCTTAAGCAATAAAGACATTTCGTAATCTTGCAAGATAAAAACTCTGGGAGTTAAGGGTTCCAGGGTTGTTTTGGCCACGCCATTATGGCACCGGGGGCCCTAGACCCTGTGCTCTGCCACCTGCAAGCTGACTTGTCACCTTTGGTCTCATCACGTCAGGGTCACAACTGCTCTGGGCATCACGTCATCAGACAGGCTCCTTCAAAGGCTCAGGGTGGAGCACATCTCGTCTCTGTCCTTTTTGTCAGCGTCAGCTGACTGACACTGGGTTCCTGATACCGTATCCCTTTTCAACTTAAGACATGATGATAATTTTTATGTTATATTTCTTAAGTTCATTTTTATTTATTTTGAGGGAGGAGAGGAGCAGAGAGAGGGAGACAGAATCCCAACCAGGCTCTGCACAGTCAACGCAGAGTTGGACATGGGGCTTGAACTCACGAATTGTGAGCCAATCATGACCTGAGCCAATATCAAGACCTGGTCCGCTCAACAGACTGAGCCTCTTTATGTTACATTTTTAAAAATAGATTTTGTGACTAGAGAGGATTCGGCTCCACTTAATTGGAATTGAAGTCAAATTGGCAAATTTGTTTCAAATTGGTTTTCTCTTACTCTTGACTACTTTCAAGTAAGATTTTACTCAAGGTGGATGTTCCACTTTTGTTTTTTTGTTTCTGTATTGGTGACTTTCTCCTCTGAAGGACGTTGCAAAGCCAGCCATGTTTACAGTACCTAGTAAACGGAATCTGGTTTTGGACAGGGATGTGAGAGAAATATACTTCAGCTGGCACTTCTGTGAAAGGGACTGAGAGCTCTGAAATCATCTGCAGTTTGATTTGTGTGTTATCAATAACTCCGAAGATTGTGAAGCTTCATCCTGAGACTATATTTTCTTTTCTGTCTGTTCCAAGTTATCTAGAGAATGTGGTAGAAGAATACCCACAGAAGTTCAAATCACACATCCTGGAAATGGGGCCATTTTAAAATGCTATCACCTTGTAAGTTTGAGGACTTGTCGAATGATTTTCAGGAAGTTAGAAATATAGCTACCGGATTTACTATGACTAGCTCTACATTTTCTTATTTTTTGCTTATTTTTGACAGAGAGATGGACAAGTTAAGAGAAAATGTCATTAGTCAACAGGAATTTCAATCGGCCATTGAAAGCAAGTAACAAATTTACATATATGCTTTCTCAGTAAAGTACTGTGCATGATGGAATCTTTGGTGATTTCACTTCTACACTGCACATAGTGGATCAATTTTTTTTTCATGTTAAAATAACAACGAAAAGTTGCTTTTACTTAAGTTCACAAAAGAAAACTACATAAATGAGTGGATCTTAGGTGAGAAACTTTAGATATTTTCCTACCCAGTAAAAAAAAACTACCAATGATAAGTTCCTGGATTTCCAATGATAATATTCAGAGTGAACCACTTTATTTATTCCTCTGTCCCCGTACATCTTGTAATGAAATAAGTCGCGTCCCTAATTCTATTTATTAAGAATGAGTTCATCATCATGCCTGATGTGAGAAGAGGCTTTTATTTCTGCTTAGTGACCATGAAAATTTCTAAGCCACCAGGTGGCAGAGTGCCCTCGGCTTAGGTTGAATATTGCATTTTCCCACTGATTGCCAAACGTTAGTCTATAGCTAATGTGAGTGGCTTTCAAACCTCTGGCTCATGTGACCCTAAAATAATTCTGAAAACGTAGGCATGCCCCCCAAACTTTCAACTTTATGTGTAAAATTATTCAACAAAAGTTTAAGTAACAGAAGAGATGTAATTTCTGGCATAGTGTGAAGAGTGAAATTTTAAAATAAAATTATTATATCGCTCTTAAATGAATCTAATTGAATGCAAAATACCACAGGGGTTTGATAGCCACCGTCATCTATTTTAAAAATTTCAAGACAAGCTCATCTTTTATAGTTGGATACTTTACATTTCTCCTTTGTTTTCTGTGACATCTTACTTTCCATTTTATTTCCTCTATAGAATTTTATACTATTGTAAGTGTTTTAGGGTTAAAAGCTTTGACCATATTATTCTTCTTCTCTGCAACAAGAGTATGTGCATACACGAAACGAGGTGTTTTGTATTTCCTGTGACTGTAAGGTTCTATGTGTCACATTTTTATATTTCTGAATTTCTAATATATATTAGTATATATTTCTAAAATTTGCCCAGTATACATTTATTTTTCATGAATTTGAAAAATCCTGAAAAATATTAAGAGACAAAATGATTCTTTTTAAAAAATGTTTATTTGTTTTTGAGAGAGAGAGTGAGAGAGAGACAGAGTGTGAATGGGGGAAGGGCAGAGAGAGAGGGAGACACAGAATCAGAAGCAGTCTCCAGGCTCTGAGCTGTTAGCACAGAGTGCAGGGCTTGAACCCATGAACCATGAGATCATGACCTGAGCCAGAGTCAGATGCTTAACTGACCAACCCCCCCAGGAACCCCCCAAATAACTATTAATTGTACCACTTGAATAATATTTATAGAAAATAATAAATGACAACCCTTGGTTTGCTTATCTCTTCCCACTTCCTACTAGATAACCACTGTGAGTTGAGGTCTGTTCTTTCATATAAAGATGCTATCTATGCCTTTACAATTTGGAGCACAAAATATTAACAGGCTTTCAAAATTTTTAAGAGATTCTTTCTTTCCTAGCATTACAAGCAGTGTTTCATTGGAGATGTATGTGTATACAAACATATCCATAGGTGTACATACATAGGTAACCTCAAAATACATAGATGGGGGTAAAAGACCACATTAAAAAATATATATTTACTGAGATATGACATTGCCAACATTTAGAGCTAACTCCCAAGGAGAGTTAGTGCAGACACAGTTCTCCACAAGACCACTCTCACTTCTGACACCAATTGCACGTTCAGGGGAGTTCCCAAAACTACCCTCAGGCTTGCTCATTTGCTAACAGACTCACAGACCACACTGGAAGTTGTTTACTCATAGTTAGGCTCTACTATGGGAAAGGATACAGAATAAAAGAAGCTAAGGAAAAAATTTCACAGAACAGAATCCAGGAAAAGAACTAAATACGGAGCTTCCATTGTCCTCCCCCCACGGAGCCTTGGATGTATTATTTTCCTCCTGTCTGTGTCTGAATCATAGAATATTGACAGGTAGAGCAGTACACCTATGCCTTCAGGTTCAGGGTTTTATTGAGGCTCCATTTTGTACGCATTATTAGTTGCCTACGTGCTAATTTTACTCTCCAGGCTCCATTCTCCTTCATTCTCCACTCTCCTTTGGTCAGGCTGCTATTGTGTGACCCAAAGCCCCTATCCTAGTTCAAATTGTTGGTCTTTCTGATCAGCTCCCACCCTAAATGCTTTCTGATGTGGTCCGCTCCAACACTCTATCACATTATTAGACTACTGGCAGAATCCAAGACCCCAAATAAACAAAGACACTCTTATCACACACGACATTCCAAGGGTTTAGAGGTTACATCCCAGAGGCTGAGGGAGAAGTCCAGACCCCTTTTTGGGTGAAGTTAAATTCTTTACCGTACAGATACACATATATACAATAAAAGGCACCCATTTGAAGTATATTATAGTTCAGTGAATTTTGACAATGGTACATCTGTGTAACCACAATCAAGATAGAGGACATTTCCATCACTCTAGAAAGTTCCCTGATGTTCCCTTGCAGTCAATTCCCTCTCCCCCAGCTGATTTCCTATTTTTAGCATTTCATACATATATGTGAATCATACAGTATGTTTTACTTGGTGTCTGTCTTCTTTCACTAGTAGGCTTTGGAGATTTACCCATCGTGTGTTAGTAGTTTGTTAATACTGGCTAGTATCCCACTCTTTGCATATGCCACAATTTGTCTACCTATTCACCTGTTGATGAGTATTTGGGTTGTTTCCAGTTTGGGGCTGTTGTGGACAAAGCTGGTGGTCTTTGTGTATAAAGATCTCTGTATAGACATGTATTTTCCTGTCTTTTGGGTAAATATATAGGAGTAGAATTGTAGGGTTGGATGAGAAGCATCAGTTTATTTTATAAGAAACTGCCAAGCTGTTTTCCAAAATGGTCATGATATCTTACATCCCTACCAGCAGTGTGTGAGAATCCAATTGCCTCACAGCCTCTCCAATACTTGGTATTGTCAGTCTTTCTGATTTTAACCATTTTAATGGTTGTGGAGAGTAGTTACTCATTATGGTTTTAATTTGCATTTTCCTGATGACTTAGGAAGTTGAATGTCTTTTCATGAGTTTATTGGCCATTCATATGTCTTCTTTTCTGCATCTGATAAAATATTTTGCCCATTAAAAAAAATTATTTATTTTGAGAGAGACAGAGATAGTGGGAGTGGGGGAGGGGCAGAGAGAGAGGGAAAGAGAGAATCCCAAGCAGGCTCCATGCTGCCAGCACAGAGCCTGGCATGGAGTTTGAACTCATGAAACCGTGAGATCATGACTTGAGCCAAAACCAAGAGTCAGAGGCTTAACCGACTGAGCTACCCAGGTGCCCCATATTTTGCCTATTTTTAATTGGATTGTCTATCTTCTAATTGACATACAAGGCTTCTTTACATATTTTAAATATAAGTCCTTTTTCAGACATGTGTGTTTGTGGCTTGCTTTTCCATTTCTTAAGGATATCTTTCGAAAAGTAGAAGTCTTAACTTTCGTGAAACTGAGAAGAACACATTTTTAAAAAGTGCTGTGAACTCCAACTATTTTTATGGCTATTGGGCTGCCATCCCCAAATTCTACAAATGTTATCGAACTGGCAACTGATGAATCTGGGGGATGTATCCACTTACAAAGCCTTTTTCTAAAATGAAGTAAGGTGGTATTAATGGTAATATTACACGCTATTTCATATGTCATCATCAACAAAGTCCTTTGGAAGGAAGGGTGGATACTCTCTGAAAATTAGGTATTAGTTCTACCTTCCAGTTTGTTTTTTCTTAACATATCAGACAAATAGAGACTACTCAAGAAATTAACAGTAATAATACTGGTACTTTCTGTGGGCTGCTACATTCAGACCCTGGGCCAAAAATAATTAATCCTCGTGATGACCATGCAAAATAGATATTTTCATCCTTATTATTCGCATATTCAGGTGAGGAAAATGAGGTTCAGAGAAATTAAATATCTTGACCAAGATCGCATAGCTAGTAAGTGGCTGAGCTGAGCTTCCAGACTAGGTTTGTCTAACTCTGAAACTCATGTTCTTCATTACTTCTCTATATATGTTCTGGACTCATCTGCTTTTAGATATATTGAATATAGATATCGGCAGGTTATGGAGAGAGCAGAGGCTGGGGGAAGGGCATGGGGGAAAGAGATCGGGTCTGGGACTTATTTGGGCGGTGGCTGTTCATGCTTCCAGTTCCTAATTCCCTATACAGACTGGGTAACTTTATGGAGGGCCCAGGGTAATCAGTCCAAATTGGGCCAACATAAATACAAATCAGGGAATCCAACCGGTTAGCAAGCCATTTGGCTTACCGCATGACTGTGCCAGCATTTTAGAAGATCCTCCTTCTGTTACAAAATGTTAGAGTGACTTCTTCAAACTTCAGTTACGCGAAGGCTTGCTCTATAATTTTACAAGTAATCCATACTTTCGTCGGTACCACTTATGTCAGATCTCCTCAATAAAGCCATGTAGTTATTTGGAACTTTATCCTAGTGATTGTGTTTACACTCAACTCCCTTCTGAAATCTTTAACACACTGTTATTTTCCAACGTGGTGGGCATAAAGTGCTTTTAGTTAAGTTAGGCTGTAAGTTTGGGACGTTGGAAGCGTCAATTACTAGTCACACATTCTATGCTCTTTCCTTCTACTTGATGGGCTGAAGCTCTGTCATTTGTACAGCAAAGATGAGATGCTCAGCGAGATCGTTAAATTATAATCACTTTAATCAGCATGATCATGTCCACTATGGCCTAATCCTACTGAATTCTGAGTCTTTAGGCTTTCTTTTATTACAGTGAAGTGTTGTATTTGAAAATCCAAATGATGTTGAATATTCAGACTGTTGTGAGTCATGAGATTGTGTATAATCTATAGAAGTTATGGTCTTATAAATAAAAAGAGAATTTTGCATTTTCCCCCCTTCCTCAGGAATCAAGGGCCAAAATAATACTTTAGTTTTGGAATTCATTGGTATGGCATTAAAATGCATTTGGGAACGAAGAACTAATTTGGAGAGGAAGGGTGGTTAGAAATGGGTCATTTTCAACTAAGAAAAAAAAGAACCGTTATACATTGGCCAAGGCTCTTTATATCATTGAGAAAATATTTTCATGACCATTAAACTAGAATTTCTCAGGCTTTTCATTCACCATAAACTCTAACAGGAGATGAGATCTGCAATTTTCTGAAAATTTGTCCCATTTAAGCTCCTAACATGTTTCTTAGTTTTAAACCTGAAAAACTCTAAAACATCTTCCTCCCGAGGAGTTTAGTGTCGTGGTTAGATTGGTTTTAATCGACCCAGAATCTGCTATCTGATTATTAGAAGAGAATTGGCATTTGGCATCGAAGTTCCACCAATATTAAAGTTGGAAGATTCAAATACAGAGAGATTAAGACACTGGTCAGAGTCAATCCAATAATGAGTTGATTTAGGGATTTGATTTGGTTTTCCTGACCGATTTATCTATGGCTTGGAGGAATTACTCTAACTTCCGAAGCACTTAAAATCAGGCAAGAACACAGTCTCCCTTTAAAGTGTTTGTGCTTATTTGAATGTTGCCACTTAGAATTAAGACCTCAATAGTCATAAAAGCATTCCAGAGAATGCTTCGGGTGCAAAAGAAATGTGGGCAACATAAAAAAAATTAGGGTTTAAGAAAATGACAACGGTCGTGTCTTTCTCCCTCCCTGAACCCACCCCACCTCCTCAAAAAAAAAAAAAACCAACAACAACAAAACAAAAACCAAAAACACCTCTGCCGAAAGAAGGTCTCAGTGGAGACGAATATATTGTATGTATTCCATAAATGAGAATTAACTCATGAGAAGGAATAGGTAGGGATGGCAGAAAAAAACCAGAAATGAGAACAAGGAAGAAAAGGGAAGCCAATTAAAATTGTATGTACCAAAAAAGGGAGAGGAGACATGTAAAATAGTAAACTCCATTTCTCTGGAATCTGACTTTCAAAGCGTTTTATAGATTTTCATTTTTATAGTATTCCTTGAGCTAAGTGGACAGTTAATACTCTTGGGATTTGGTAATCAAGATCACAAAGAGGTAAAACATACTGACTTTCTCCGCAGCCTCGGAGCCTGCAGCTGAAGTGGTAAGAGAACCCGTGTCCTAAGACCCCGCCTCGAACTTCGTCCACGCTCTGCTCCCCGCCTGTGGCACTCTGCCTAGGGGACGGAGAGCGCCATCCCACCCTATAGGGGTTAGCTGGGCCAACTGAGAAGGGGCCATGACAAAGAATAGCTTAGGCATCACTCCACGTCAGGCATAGAAAGAGAACAACTAATGGGTAAGAAGAGTCAAGTGATATTGATCGGTGGCTCCCCAGGGTTGAATTCAGAACATGTTCTGCTGTCTCCTGGGTGCCAAGATTTGACAGAAAGGGCAAAGGACAACTTGAACAATGTGGGGTGGGCGGGCGAAATCTCCATTCATTGTTGTTCACGTGGGAATGGAGTGCTCAGAATGAGGGAGATCTTGACAAGGCTCCCTGCCAGTAGCAGTCTCTTGTTTCTTACCAGAAGCCCCATACTCAGTGCCTCTTTCTCGTCACTGCTGGGGTTGGAAAGAGTGTGAGGGGTGCACACTTGTACCAGAGGGGAGAGATTTTGTGTCAGAGGACCTTTGTCCTTAACGAGAAGAAAATAGAATGAAAAGAGAAGATTCAAAAGGAAGGGACCAGTCAGAAAAACATTCCAGAAGACAGGCTAAATGAAAAAGGAGTAAAGTGGCCCTGGGTCACTAGAAAGCACCAAACTAGCGGTGACAGGAGGTGGTAGAGATGCAACGACAAGAAAAAAACAAAGATAGTTCAGGAGGCAAAACCGTAAGGAGAAATCAGACCAAACCAATATATACATTGGTAAGAGGTTGGCTGTTTAAGTGGTGTATCAATCCACACAATGGAATACCATATAGCTTTTAAAAAGAATTAAGTATACCAATATTAGCACAGCTTATCTGAGATCAACTTGGTGAAAAAATAAAATGACAGAGTAACTGTTCAAATACACTTTTGCTGTAAAATAATGATATATGTTAGTATATGGATGCATGAAAAAAAAATCTAAAGGATGAAGCCTCAAACAGCCAAAGGTAGTTATTTTGGGGGGAAAGGGGGAGCAGTTATTGTGGGAGGGGGTTATGTTTTAGATTACGCATGTTGATGCTATTCAAGACACTGTGGTAAAACTCCTATAATTTCCATTGTGCTGTAAGGAAAAAAAGTCATAACTAGTACAGAAATAAGCTGTATTGTCCAGAAGAAACAATGAAGTTGAAAAAAGAAAATTTTATTTATTTGCATTGAAACCTAACATTGAAGAAATTCATACAGAATTGTGCCTATGTCTGTACCTCTAGCTATACCTCTATGTTTATCTATGAAGTGGTGATCCCAAAGTAAACGTTGTAATTTCATTTAAAATGTCTGTTAAAGTGATGCAGGTGGCAGACTTAACAGGTGATGATTATGGTCATAAATGTGTTCTATAATATACTGTATTTGCTCAAAAATGGAATATTAAACATGATCCATAATAACAACAGAACTTACATATTGACATAATTAGTATTTTTTCCAACGATTGAATATTTTCCTTTGATTACCTTGAAATATTCCCTTCAGCTCTTCTCTTATATTTTGTAAATCTCATAAGGCAACTCCAATTGCTTTTGATTTACAGACAGTCTTTTCCACGAGAGAATCACAAAGCACTGACAGGCAAGGGAGAACAAGAAGACTTCACAAATCTACTACAATACACCTAACAGAGTATTTTAAATCAGACTTTTAGAAAATAGCAGGAGTGGAGTGTAATGGTTTGCACAGATGGACCTGATTGCCCTAAATTTTGACCTAGATTAGGTTACATATGAAAAAAAGAGTAATGATGATAATTTCACCTGGGAGTTAAGGATATTCTTCCACTTATCACTTAGGAAAACCTCCAGTGTGAAATCAGACCAAGAATCTATCCAGTGCATTGTCAAATCTCAGCCGGTCATACCCAAGAGAGTGGGGGACAGGGTGGGGAGTGGAGAGAAAGTATAAATCCTTTGTTGTGTTCAAAATGACGCAGAAGCACATATTCCAATATGGGTGTCATGGTCAGGTCAGAGTTCTGTTTAGTGGGATTTCATCCATAATCCACTCACATAGGCCTGGGGCTCTCCCAAATTAACGCAAGCATAAAATGAACATGTCTAAGATGGAACAAAAAAAAAAAAGGTAACACTGGGATTTGAAATACGATTTTGGACACTTTTGGAGGGCCTGTATTATTTACACCAGGTGGAAGAAAAGTAAAACTTCAGAGGCCTTTCTCCCTTCAGGGCTGTAAAAAGTCAGAGCCCAGGCAGAGAAGACTTAAAGGGCCAGGATGAGGAAGTCAGCACAGGTGGGGATCGTTAACACTGGGGAAAGTGGGGAGAGACCCCAGGAAACACACCCCTTCAGGCCATCTGGACCAAGCGGAGGAACTTCGGAGAACCCAACAGGGAAAACACATCTTTGGAGAAGAGACGCTGGTTGAAGAGCATCCAAGCTGCCTGGCCTTGTAGGAACAGCTCTAAAATGGACACTACCAGGGCAACCTCACTTCCGAGATAACTGAAAACCCGCATCCAGGGCCATCCTTCTTCCCAAGAGGCCCCAGGGCCCCAGGAGCCCTCCTTCCCAACATGCCCTTCCCATCCCGGCATGCCCCACTGCCACGCCCACAGCAGGCTTTCCCAGAGGTCTGTGCGGTTCATAGTCCCGGGCCAGGGCTCAAGCACAGGCTGGAGTCTCCGACTCTTAGTTCAGGAAGAGGGCTCGTGGGCAGTAACGAGACTTTCTCAAGGTGAGATCTCCGCCTTAATGGTTGGAAACCACCCCCCCCCCCCAACCTCCTCCCGCAGGATCTCAGGAGACCTTCCAAATCTCGAAAAACCAGTGGCCCTAAGGCTCACCCACCTGGGAACAAGCCGTAGTTCCCAAAGTCCATCGACCCCACGTTAGACAATCTAGGGAGAACACCTGCACAGGATCAAACCTTTCCTCATCATTCTTTGGCACAAACCTTCAGCTGTATCCTGTCTGGGCTATTAGTCATCGTCTAATTGCTTGGTTTCCCGCTGACGCAAATTAAATCATATTCGGCAGAAACGGAGTTTACTAGGTCTGGAGGAGCAAGGAATGCAAAGGGAGTGTGAGGAAACCAGCCACCCACTTTTTTCCCCGTTAAGTTGAAGTGAATGCAGACTTTACCCAATTGTGTTGTTAACATTATGTATGTCTGACACCAAGAGACTGCCTTAGACTTTATCTGTAGCAGTTTTTGTGTTTATTAAGCAACTTGACCCCGGAAGGAATCCTGCAGGTTAAATGTGATTATCTTGCTCTTTTTACAGATGAAGAAATAATCTATGAGAGATTAAGAGACTTACTAAAGTCTCACATCTAGTAAGTGGCAGAAGTGAGGACTCAAACCCAGGACTTGCACTTTATTACCTGTGCTAAGAGATTCTTAAAAAAAAAAAAAAATCCACTTTCCAAAGCTCTTTTCTTATGTTCATTTTGGTTAACATAAGTAAAGGACTACCCTATAATATCAAATACCCTTCTGTTTTTAAGGATAACTAATTAAAAAATAAAAAACAACAACATTAGCTTAAATTATTTATCCATTTTGAATTTTTTTTTAATGTTTATTTATTTTTGAGAGAGCACGAGCAGAGGAGGGGCAGAGAGAGAGAGGGAGACACAGAATCAGAAGCAGCTCAGCTTCAGAATCAGTGCTGACAGCTCAGAGCCTGACACGGGGTTTGAACCCACAAACCTTGAGATCATGACCTGAGTCAAATGCTTAACCGACTGAGCCACCTAGGTTCCCTTCTCCATTTTAAAATACAGGCTGATTTCATATATATAAAAAAAAAAAAAAAAAAAAAAAAAGAAAACTTAAAAAAATAAAATAAAATAAAATACAGGCTGAAGGTAACTTTTTTCAGAGCCTGGGAATTTATTTTATAATAGTATCCGGACGTTTTCTGAGAGAGCGTAGTAGTAAAGATTTTGACAATATGAAGGAAACAGGTGATGAAAAATACTTTTTTCCTGAACTGTATATCCTTGTCTATATTTTAAATATATAGTTGTCTAAATGGAAAAAAGCTTAACGTAAGAAATTAAAGACTTAAAACAACCCCCAAATACTTCTTAAAAATTTTTTTTTTAATGTTTACTTATTTTTTGAGAGAGAGATAGAGTGTGAGCAGGGGAGGGGCAGAGAGAGAGGGAGACACAGAATCCAAAGCAGGCTGCAGGCTCTGAGCTGTCAGCACAGAGCCCGACGCAGGGCTCGAACTCATGAACTATGAGATCGTGACCTGAGCTGAAGTCGAATGCTCAATGACTGAGCCATCCAGGTGCCCCTAGCCCCAAATACTTCTTTAGAGAAAAGAGTATCATCTTTAAATGCTTTTTTTGAATATTAAATATAATTTAATAACACAAATAGATTATTTGTGTATCCAATTAAACATAAGTATCCAATTAAACATAGATTGATCAGGAAAATATATGGTCCTATCTCTAGGGATTTGGCTGAAGAATCAATGCTAAAATGCCATGAAACAAACCCAAAATTATGATAACAGACATAGTATTATCTCTATTTTGAAATACTTAGCTAATATACAAAGTATTTTTTTTTGTTTGTTTCTGAAGAATCCCATTTACAAAGTCCTTGGTAAAGAGCTCAAAAATAATATATATATAAACACTTCAGTTTTTTTTTTTATTTAAAAAAAATTTTTTTTTAACGTTTATTTATTTTTGGGACAGAGAGAGACAGAGCATGAACGGGGGAGGGTCAGAGAGAGGGAGACACAGAATCCGAAACAGGCTCCAGGCTCTGAGCTGTCAGCCCAGAGCCCGACGCGGGGCTCGAACTCACGGACCATGAGATCGTGACCTGAGCCGAAGTCGGTCGCCCAACCGACTGAGGCACCCAGGCACCCCTAAACACTTTAGTTTTAAGTAGAGCCTTCCTATTGTAGTTAACTGTTGGAGTAAATAAAAGACCTTCATTAAATGTGAGGCCTTCCTTGTACCACATCTTTTTTATTTAAGTCTTTTCGGTTTTTTGGAAATGTCACACATTAAAAGCAAAATCTGACTGCTAAATCAGTATTAAGATAGAATCCAGCTATGGTTTGTTCCTTTGCTGGGTTTTTAAGTTTTATTACTTCGTGCATTCTATACACAGATACTGTACTTTGATATTTTAAAAACGGTTAAATAACAGAAAGGGGGAATTTATATAATGGGATTTCTGCTTACTTTATATGTATGAAAGCTACTTTGATTGTTTACTATATACTGAAAAATGTATGGAGCTAAAAACATCCCTCAGATATTATCTGTTATGGAACTTAAAACAATAAACCTGACAGTAACTTGTGCTTTGTGCTCAGGGAGATATATCAGAAACCAGTTTCCACCCTGACAACAGAATAAAGTTATTGTGTGATAAATTTTTTAAAACACACTAGATTGGTGCTAAAATACTATCTTTGAGCTGTATGCCTTAAGCCTACCCTGTAAGGAAAGGAGGTCTTTTGGGTAGTTAAAAATGGAAGTTCTCTCGGATAAAGTCCAAGATGAATTGTCCTTATTTCAAGATCCATTTATAGAGTATGGTGTTAAAGGTTAGCTATGGATGTATTGACATTATCATAAGCTTATCATACATTGACATTTAAGTTTCTCTGGAAGGATTGTGGAGAGACCTTTTTCTGCTAGAGAAAGCGTGTGGTGTAGGAAAGACAGTTGTAGGAAGAGAAATGACAGCCCTACTCAGGCAGTGAGAATAGCAAAATGGCAAGCTTTAGGGCTCCAAGTCAGTTAGCAGGGCTCAAGTTCAAGCTCTACCAGATGCTACCTATGTAAGGTTTCACTGTACAATGGAGATGATAATAGTATGTACTGCTTTTTGAAAATGTTTATTTATTTTTTTTAATTTATTTATTTTTTATTTATTTTTTATTTATTTTTGGGACAGAGAGAGACAGAGCATGAACGGGGGAGGGGCAGAGAGAGAGGGAGACACAGAATCGGAAACAGGCTCCAGGCTCTGAGCCATCAGCCCAGAGCCCGACGCGGGGCTCGAACCCACGGTCCGCGAGATCGTGGCCTGGCTGAAGTCGGACGCTTAACCGACTGCGCCACCCAGGCACCCCAAAAAATGTTTATTTATTTTTGAGAGAGTGCATGCATGCATGCATGGGGGAGCATGAGGGGCAGAGAGAGAGGTGGACACAGGATCCAAAGTGGGTTCTGTGCTGACGGCAGAGAGCCCCATGCGGGACTCGAACTCATGAACCCTGAGATCATGACCTGAGCTGACGTCAGATACGTAACAGATTGAGCCACCCAGGCACCCCAGTACTTCATGTTATTGTTGTGAGGATTAAGGAAATTAGTACGTGTAACGTCTGACAAGTGGTAAGAGGTCAATGAATATTGGCTACTACTACAGTCTGAGAATTTAAGTTACTTACCCACTGCGTGTAGGGACAGAATGAGTGATGAGATGAAAATAGGGGCTGGATGGTTATGTTTGAAGGTTTCTTCTAGATTCTAAATCCATGTGGCCTCACGTGCATTTTTGTTGTCATACTACCCATGATGTGAACCTCTCAACTGTCTAACCTATGTACCCTCTCAGTGTTCTCTTAGCCTAAGGTTTATGTGGGTTTCTCGTTCCCTCTTTCACGTTCTCACTCCTGTCCTCCTAACATTCTCCCACTGTGCCTGATGGAAGCTCCAATCCAGGAGGAGTACGCTCTACTCCGTTTTTAACTTCTTTGAAATATTACAATCTAGTTTAACCAAATCTGGATCTCTGCTAAGGACATTGCTTCCTGGAAGCCCTGACAAGAGCCCATCGTCCTCATTCTTCAGTGTCATTTCCGGACACATTTCTCTCCTGCCCTCTTTAGGCACCTCAGGGATCTCACTGTTACTGCCAGGACAGTGTTGGCAATGATAATAATACTTAATTGATGGTTGCAGGGATTATATGGGGACAATGCATGTAAAATGCTCAGCACAGTGCTAAGAACATATCTTTTACAATTATTTATTTACTTAAATTCAGGTTAGTCAACATACAGTGTGTTTTTGGTTTCAGGACGCTAAGAAACATACTAAATTCTCGGTAAATTTTAGTTTTTACCCTTACATCTACCTGACTCTCCCAACAGAGTGTGTCATCATCCAAAACAGCTATACCTATGAAATCACACTTTCAGCCTGTTTCTGACCAGTATCTCCTATCTAGTCCATTGACCACCCTGTCTGAGCTAGAGCACAGGTTAAAATCTGTTTTCCCCCATGGTAGACATTTTCTTGTCAATATCATAAGCCATCTTTTATTCACATCTATGTGGCAGGTTCCCAAATGTGGATGAACCCAACTGTCCATTCCATCTTCACCTGCACCCAGGTTACTGGGGACAGTCATACTACTGAGTAGATTTATATCACAGTAAATTCATTGTCACCAACCTCAGCTGGGCTCTCAACTTCTCTGTCACTGCCTACTATGTTCTCTCAGTCAGCTCTGTATCCCAGTCTCCACTCTGCATATTTCAAACCTTTTTCAATTTCTTCAAAACACATGCCCTTTCACTTACCTTCCTCCCCTGCCCCACTCTCAGTAAAGTAGCCTTGCATCTCCACAGTAAAATTAGAAAAGGAGGAACTCCTGATATTTCAAACCCTGTAAACACATTGTTTCCTTATTTCCCCCTGTTTCAGTGAAAGAGGTATTCTTTCTCCAGTCTACCTGTGGTCTTTGATCTTTCATAGAATCCATCAATGATTCCCTCTCTGTTTTTAACCTTTGCCTTGATACTGCCCCCGTCGGTATTTAACAGTGCTCACGGTACTCATCTTCTTTTTCTTTTTTTTTTAACGTTTATTTATTTTTGAGAGAGAGGGAAAGAGAGAGACAGAGCCCAAGCTGGGGAGGGGCAGAGAGAGGGAGACGCAGAATCCGAAGCAGGCTCCAGGCTCCCAGCTGTCAGCACAGAGTCCGACGCGGGGCTCGAACCCACAAACCGCGAGATCGGACCTGAGCTGAAGTTGGACGCTTAACCAACTGAGCCACCCAGGTGCTCCTCACATTACTCATCTTTAAAAAAACAGCTCCCTTGACTCTACCTTTCCTTCCTGTTTGCCGCCTTTTTCCTTCCCTTCCTACCTAAGCTTCTTGAAAGAGATATGCATTCTGTCTGTCTTCCCTCAAGTTCCACTTGCTCCTCAACCCTCTACACTATGGTTGTAGACCCCATCACTCTACCAGCAGCTCTCACCAGGTCATTGGCTTCTTACTTCCAAATTCAATAGAAATTTAATTTGCTTGATTTCTTGACTGCTTTTGAAATGACTGATCGCAGTCTCCTTTTCAAAGCCTCCGTGTTCTTGGCTCCTGTTATCATTTCTCTTGGCTTCCTTTCTGCCATTTTTTCCCATGACTCCTTAGATTCTGTTGCAGATTCTCTTCCTCTGTTCTTTCCTTAAGTAGGGTCTCTGTTCTGTGTCCTTTTCTCAACTCACTGTATGTATTTTCCTTTGTAATGTCATCTAATCCTCTAGCCTCAGATCACCTTTATATACAGGTGACTCTCAAATTTAGATTTACAGCCAGTGGCTTTCCTGAGCTTCAGACCTGCTTCTACCTGCTTACTGGACACTTCGTGTTGGATATCTCACAGACCCAGCTCAGCATGTTTAAAACTGAACTCATGACCTTCCCTTGCACCATCACAACCTGTTTCTCTTCCAGTGTTCCTTCATCTCAGTTAATGACCCCCCAGCTACCCAGTCATCCAAGCCAGAAACCTAGGAATTATCCTGGACTTCTCCTTCACTTTCTACCAATTCTTCCAATTAAAAAAATAAAATCTTGTATCTTTTTTTTCCTTAATTTTATTTTTTTAACTTACATTCAAATTAGCATAAAGTGAAACAATGATTTCAGGAGTAGATTCCTTAATGCCCCTTACCCATTTAGCCCATCCCCCCCTACACCCCTTCCAGTAACCCTCTGTTTGTTCTCCATATTTATGAGTCTCTTCTGTTTTGTCCCCCTCCCTGTTTTTATATTATTTTTGTTTCCCTTCCCTTATGTTCATCTGTTTTGTCTCTTAAAGTCCTCATATGAGTGAAGTCATATGATTTTTGTCTTTCTCTGACTAATTTCACTTAGCATAATACCCTCCAGTTCCATCCACCTAGTTGCAAATGGCAAGATTTCACTCTTTCTGATTGCCGAGTCATACTCCATTGTATATATATACCACATCCTCTTTATCCATTCATCCATCGATGGACATTTGGGCTCTTTCCATACTTTGGCTGTTGTCGATAGTGCTGCTGTAAACATGGGGGTGCATGTGTCCCTTTGAAACAGCACACCTATATCCCGTGGATAAATGCCTAGTAGTGCAGTTGCTGGGTTGTAGGGTAGTTCTATTTTTAGTTTTTTGAGGAACCTCCATACCGTTTTCCAGAGTGGCTGCACCAGCTTGCATTCCCAAAATCTTGTATCTTTTACTTCTAGAATATCCCCAACCCATTGTTTCTCTCACTCATACTTTTACTATCTTAATCAAGCTCCCATCCTCTCTAATGGGGATTGTTTCGACAGCTTCCTTCTGAAGTGTCTATTTGGTTCAAGTATTACTCTCCCTCAAATCCCTCTCATTTCAGACAGAGTGCTTTTAAAAAACACAAATTTGGTTTCACTATGTGCTTTAAATCCTTTAATGATATATTAGTTAGGGTTCAACCAGACAAGCAGAAACAACAGGAGATGTATATTAAAAGATTTGTTTCAAGGATTTGGTTTACACTGGTCGAGGCTGGCTAGGCAAGTCTAAACGCCATAAGGCAGGCTCTCAGGAAGGGCAGGCTGGAATTCTCGGGCCTCTCTCCAAACCTGGTCTCTCTCCCTTCTCTCACCTAAACTCCAGGCTTTAGTAAGACTGAGACCCTTTCATGTCCAGAATGTGCCTGTTCTCTGCCTATAATGCTCTTTCTCCTTCTCTGCCTAGGTAACTCTCAGTTCATCTTTTCCTCTGGAAGCCTTTCTTCATCTTTAGTCTGAGTTAGGTCATGTTGTTAAAAGCGCCCTTAAAATCCTGTATTTCTTCTATCATAATCATGTTTTGTAAGTAATACTCATTTACTATTTTCCTTGCTCTGCAGTAAGGTATGTCTTATCACTGTATTCCAAGCATTTAATATATTGCCTAACACATAGTAGGTGGTCCCAAAATATTTGCTGAATAACCAGAAGGATGAATAAATGCAGCTTTATTATTTTATTAGAAGTCTGTTTAAATTTGTTAATATAGGATGTCCACGCTTAATGGGGAGCATAAAATGTATTCCAAAGCAAACATGTCTGACTTTAATTTTTTACTGTTGTGGGCCATCCAGCTACCTTCTATTAGGATGGATAATGGAATGGTAGCTTTTAAAGGTTCCTCTTTTTATGAACATATATCCTCTTATAGGAGACATGAGTTATTCATTCATTCATTTATTAAATATTTATTGAGCACTTTCTGGTCATTGTTAGAAGTTCTAGGGATACAGTGAAACACATGGCAGGCAGGGTACCTATTTTTAAAGCAAAGGATAAGGAAAATAATAAGAAGAAAGGCATGATATAATAGTAACTAGGTCGCTGAGGTGGGACTGAAGTTAAGTGGTTAGAGAAAGCCTCATTTTATCCATCAAAAAAAGGAAGGTAATTTAAGAAAATACAGATTCCCCTCCCCCAACCCGCCCAAAATACACTTCTCATTAAAGAGAGTATGTGCATATTATATGTATTAAATTTTTCAATTTTCTAAGTAACCTTTCTTTTTATAGGTACAGAAACTGAGGCTCTGGGAATTAAGTAAATTTCCCAAGGCTACATACAGCTAAATGGCAGAGCTGGATTCGAATGTTGGTTCAGTTCATCTGAAGCCCACGCTTTTGCCACGATGTATTCCACTCAGAAGGAAAACCTCTGGAGAAAAAGGGCTTTTTGTGTCACTGTTAGGTTTAAGCACTATATTCTAGTATCTTTTTGAAGATTTTTAAAACTGTACTCTCTATCAGTAATAATAATACACAATACACAATATATTTCTTTTACAATACACAGTATTTTTATGATATTCTCGTTTTTCAAGGCACTTTTATTTTCATTCTCTCCTAATCCTGTGGCCACCTAAGTAAGATACAGAGAACTTACAGACCACTTGAGAGTTGAGAAAACTGAAATATGACAAGCCTAGTGTTTTTGCCGTGAGTACATAACCGTGAACAGAATAGATCCAGTTCTCTTGAGTTTTGGTCTGGTATTTTTTCAGTAAAAAATACCGGTAAAAATTTCCTAGGGAAAACCTGTTTATTTTCTTTTCTAAGTACTGACTTCAGGAATTTTAAGTCCAAATAAAACCTGAGAATTAATTTTAACTTCTCAGGAAAATGCCAAAGATTTGTTCATTAGTACCGGTAACATCATTGCTATAGAAATGAAAAAGAAGAGAGAAAAGCGAGGAGTAAGATATAGTGTGATGTGTTATGTTAAATAATTGATTCTATCCTTTTTTTCCTAATTTGGTGCAAGTGAAAAAAGGACATCCAACTGCAAAGCCTCTGAGACACTATACATATTCAAGTACTTCTGAAATACGAATATGTGATAACTCAATTCTTTGTAGCCTATGAAAAAGCCATTTTTGTTTGTTATTCTTGATGGTGTATATGTTTTGTTTTATAATTATCAAGGAAGTCATAATGAAAATAGAAAAAAAAAAAAAAACCTTTCTCATGTTATTCTTAGCATTGCCCAAAGAAAATCTATTCCTCCTCTTTTCCAAAAGTCAGCTGGGTCTTATCAGCTTTGCAGAATGATGAATGAATGCCTTGTTCATTATTATTGCTTAAGTCATTCTTATTTATGCCAGTAATTCAAGGATTATGTTTTGATTGTTCTTGGGAGATGAAAACACTTTCTTGCTGATGAATAAACACTGCCACTTTTTAAATATTTGTATGCAAAATGTCTTTAAAGCCATTATGAAATGCTTTGCAAGAGCATTAGGAAGCTGTTTTTCGAAAGGCACTCTTTTTCTCTACCTTTTCTTTCATGCTAAGCAGTCCAATTGAAAGGCCTTTCAGAGTTAACTTGTTTAAGCAATACCAGTGTTTTAGCGTAATGAATAACTTTTTACAGAAGACAATCACACACAATTCAACATGCCGGTATTTCTATTTCTGTGCACCACCAATGCAGGGATTCTGTGGTAGAATCTCTTTCTTTGAGAAAGCTGAAGCGATCAACACCCTGATTAACCTCTGATATTCACGTGGTGCTCTTGATCTTGAGGACCGCAGCAATAACAAAGCGGTAATGGCAGCCATATGCTTAGGGTATTGTGGGTACGGGTGACCCAGATGTGAACTTGGGGGGTGACTGATGCTAAATGCTATTCGTTTCAGGTTTGGTGTGGAGATTACTGGTGAAGAGTTTGAGTTGTTACTTGACAGAATCCCCCTTGATGAAGATGGAAATGTCAGATACCTCCAGTTCACGGCCACGTTTGATTCTCGGTACTCCTTTTCCACATTTTGTCGCTCCGCACTGGTTTTCTGTTCATGTTGTTTTTAATACAGAGAATGAACCCCTAGAAGAATTAGGATTATTTGAAATTTCTCTTTATTGATTTGTATCTCATTTATTAACATTTTATAAGTGAGATTTTCAAAATAACCATGTTGACCCAAAATGTGGCATGCTTTAATGCTGATCCATGGCAATTCATTTTGAAATATTTACTATCTCAACATCTGGAAAATGGCCATGAGAGGGGACAGCGTGATGACAAAGGAGATAGTGTAAAATTGTGTTGCAGAGTTGGGAAGAGAACTGCTGTACGATGGCAGAAATCAGGTCCTGGAGATGAACTGTCCCAACTTGCTCTAAACATGCTCTTACCGCGCTGACCTTTTACACCCTCACTCACCTCCCAGGTACTGTCCATTCACAAGACTTCTTACCACTTTCTTCCAGGGGGGTCCAGCCTGGACATAGAGCAAGTACCCTGCTATTGCCAATGGTTGTGTTAAAGGCAGAGCAAGACTGCTGTGCAGAGTATTCCCAATCTGTATTTCTCTATCATAGAACCTCTTTTCATGGCGTTTAAAGAGTAATTCAAGGCTTAACTATTTAAAATTCTGATCACTCTCGACTATTTTATTCTTCAGATATCTTAAGGAATATTGCAGTCCTGGGCATCTGATTGTTTGGGGCTGAGACCACTGAAAGTGAGCTCCTTCTTCCTAAAGATATTTCTTTTCTCCAGAGCAGTTTCAGAAAATAACAGTCATCATCCCATATACCTCCTGCACTGTCCTCCAAGTCTCAGGACTACACTCTTGAACCAAGAAACCTACCCATAATTTCCTGTTGGCTCTTGATAGCAGAGTAGACAGTTACCAACCTGACCTGATTTGAAGGGTTTGACATAAGACACGCGCTTCCAAATTATTTTCCATCACATCTACCATAGAGCCTGACCTTCTCATCTAAAGGGATTCAGTTCTTTGAGTGAGAAAATACTGATTTGCAGAAGCTGTTAAGATACTGATATCTCTGAGAGGGATAATACTCTGTCAGTCATTAATGCTTCAGTCAGTGTTTCCCAAAGTATATACCAAAGAGGAACACTAGTTTCACAGGATCAAAACTCTCACCCTTTTAAAAAGGTTCCCGTGGGACATCTGGTTGACTCAGATGGTAGAGCATGCAACTCTTGATCACGAGGACGTGAGTTCAAGCCCCACATTAGGCATGGAGCCTACTTAAAGGAATAAATAAATAAACAAATAGGGTCCCATGGAATCTACATAAATACATGAAGGAAGGAAGGAAGGAATAAATAAAAAGGTTCCCATGGCCAAATAAGTTTGGAAAACTTATTAAATAAAATTTCTGATTATAGTAAATGAATTCCTTTCCCCCAAAGATTTCCCATAGTCTTTAATATTGCTAGCATGTGTCATGAATCTCGAAGAAAGAAAAACAGATCCCAAGACAAGTGGTTTATTTCAAAGACAGTCCTATGAAATTCTAGTAAGGTATTAGGGAGATCAGACAGAAGGGGGAAAAGCCAATATAAACAGGATGCATTAACGAGCAAGCCATTGCTATGGGTGTCTGGGGTGCTCTCCTGCCAAGGACCTCTGGGAGACTGTGTAGAGTCCATCTCAGGGCTGTGCCAGTCGAGGACAAGGAAGCTGGAGTAGATACACCTGTCAGCTCTCACCTGCCATTGGCTGCGGCTCCTCTTGGCAGCGTAAGTCCTGTGACTGTGTCCAGAGGCTGGCAGAGTGAGCTCCCGGTCAGAATGTTCTCAGGCCGAGGCGTAGGTGCTTGCGGGAGGAAGCCCTTAGTGTAAAAGGGAACCAGGAGCACTGAGGAGACACTGGTCGGCCTTATCTACAGGCGGGCGTCGGCTGCAGTGGGATTTAGTCTGTAGCGTTTCTCAAAGTTATTTGACCTTTTCCCATGGAGCGTCTTAGAGGCTAGTGTTCCACAGAACAGGATTTGGGAGTGCTACCTTAGTTAGGTAAGTTAATCTGCTAAGTAGTCTTTACCTTATAAAGTCAAAATCAGATGCTTGAGAGAATGAGGTGCACGAAGGGAGAGTTTTTTTTAAATCTTTTTTTTTTTATTTCAACGTTTATTTATTTTTGGGACAGAGAGAGACAGAGCATGAACGGGGGAGGGGCAGAGAGAGAGGGAGACACAGAATCGGAAACAGGCTCCAGGCTCTGAGCCATCAGCCCAGAGCCTGACGCGGTGCTCGAACTCCTGGACCGCGAGATCGTGACCTGGCTGAAGTCGGACGCTTAACCGACTGCGCCACCCAGGCGCCCCAAGGGAGAGTTTTTAAAAACAGGGGAGCCTAGAGAGAAAAAGACATAAGCAGGGTGCTCCAAGGGGAGTTCCCGAACACCCAGGAGGCAGCAGGGTAAGGGCACGCAGGCTGAAGCGTCCGTGCCCCGGGAACGGCGTGAGGTGGCCAGTGAGCCAGGTGTAGGAGTGCTGCGGGTGGACTTGACGTGGGCCTGGCCTCCTCCCTTCAGTTTTAGGGGATACGTGTTCATGACAGGAGACCGATCTTTTAATTCTTTATATTCTTGATTCAAGGTACCAAAGAACAGACTATAACTTCATTGCTAGTATTAACAAACGCCTCTGCTTATCCGATACGCTTTATCGCTTTGTCATCCCCATTTTGCTTGGGAGAAAGCAGACGTATAGAAAGTTTAAGTGATTTGCCCAGATGACTTAAGCCGCTGAGGGCGCACTACCGGTAGAACCCTGGTGCATCTGATAGGAAAGTCCACGGCCTTTCCGGGACCCCACATCGCAGCTCTGAGTTCTACAACGCCAGGAATAGTTCCATTTAACAAGTAGTTAAAATAGGTCCGCACCGGCTGAGACCTTTACGTGCATTATCTCATTTAACGGAAAGACTGTTTTTCTAAATTCCACTTAAATTCACTTCCATTTGATAACTCCGTGACCTTGGTCGAGTGTTTAGCATTCCTTTGCTCTGGTTATCTCATCTGTAAAGTGGAAATATCTCCAAGATTCTCTCTAGGTCTAAAGTTCTACTTGAAGCAGTGTATATTCTTATAAATATTACTAGAAATTTGAAGGGGGGTATCTAATATACTTACATAATGAATGCTATAGGAGAAACATGTTTTCACTGAAATAAAAGTATTTTAGGATCATCAGATTAAAATCAGTCTAGTAAACACTGAGTATTTTCTGTGTTTCCAGTCAGCCAGGCATTTCTGACTCAGGAAAACAGGTATTTCTTTTAGAGAAATTATTTCTTTGCTAAATTTGTCACAAAATCTGCATATGTGATTGAGAACTTCATTTTTTAAGTGTATATTTGGGAAGAAAAGGAACATAGCTGTTAATTTAGGAGGATGAAGACTGTAGAAATTAGCACATAGAACAGGTAGCAGTGCTAGTATTAAAAATAAAAAAATTCACTTGAGTTTTTTTTTTAAGTTTTCTTTATTTTTGAGAGAGGAGAGAGAGAGAGAGAGAGAGAGAGAGAGAGAGAGAGAGAGAGAGAGAAAGAGAGAGAATCCCAAGCAGGCTCTGCTCTGTCAGCGCAGAGCCCAATGTGAGGCTCAAACCCACAAACCATGAGCTGAAATCTGAGCTGAAACCAGGAGTTGGACACTTAACCGACTTAGCCGCCCAGGGGCCCCCAGATTATTTTTATTTTCCTCCTTTGTGTGCTCCACTGTTAGTGCCTAGTTTTTAATATATGCAGGAAAACTTCTTAAAGAAACCAATTAAATTTAGTAGATTTTGATTACAATAGCGTGTTAGGGGAAAAAATGTGGCCTAAAAGGGACCAAGTCCTTTAAAAAAAAAAATGGTAGAGACTTCCATTTATAAAATAAATAAGTCAGAGATGAAAAGTACAGCAGAGAGAATATAGTCAGTAACATTGTAATAACGTTGTATGGTGACAGATGTTGACTACACTATCATCGTGAGCACTGAGTAAGGAATAGAATTGAGTCCCTATGTTGTACACCTGAAACAAATGAAACATTATATGTCATCTATACTTCAACTTAAAAAAATGGTAACCTTTATGACCTGCTCACACCAGTGTAATTCCCAAGGAACCAATGGCATTGTTTCTCTGGGTTTGTGACTTAGCTCAATCATTTTACAGGCAGCTGTCTCACTAAGATACCCTTGCTAAGGGCAGGATTCTCCTTCCAAAGTATGTGTACGGAGTTAAGGACCAGCCTAAGAGCCCTTGGGAAGATGGGATTGTCCAGACTTTATAAAAGCTCCACTAACTCTGGGAGACTTTGCAGTTGCCTAGTTGTCAGTCATCCAAACCTTGGCTGTTTGTAGGACGGAGTGCTTCCTTCTGGGTGAGGAACTCTGTATTAGTTTCCTGGGGCTGCCGTAACAAAGTACCACAAACGGGATGGCTTAAAACAACAAAAATTTGTTCTCTCATAGTTCTGAATGCTAGAAGTTCAAAATCATAGTATCAGCAGGGCCATGTTCTCTCTGAGACTCTGGGTAGAATCCCACCTTGCTTCTTCCTAGCTTCTGATGGTGACTGGCCATCCTTGACATTCCTTGTCTTACAGCCGAATCACCTCAATCTCTGGCTTTCTTGTCACGTGATGTTCTTCTCCCTGTATGTCTCTGTTTCCAAGGCCTTTCTTCTTCTTATAAGGGCACAAGTCATAATGTGTTAAGGACCAAAATATAAAAAACCAATGTGACTTCGTTTTAACTGATTATATCTCCAACTATCCTATTTCCAAATAAGGTTCAGTTCTGAAGTACTGGGGTATTTAGGACTTCAGTATATCTTACGGGCGGAGACAGTTCAACACATAACAAACCCTGTAATAGATCTAATGTGTTTGGTTTCTTATAAATTTCACTGGGTGGAGGATACAAATAAGAATTTGTTGGGGCACCTGGGTGGCTCAGTCGGTTGAGCGTCCGACTTCGGCTCAGGTCATGATCTCGCGGTCCGTGAGTTCCAGCCCTGCGTCGGGCTCTGGGCTGACAGCTCAGAGCCTGGAGCCTGTTTCAGATTCTGTGTCTCCCTCTCTCTGACCCTCCCCCGTTCATGCTCTGTCTCTCTCTGTCTCAAAAATAAATAAACGTTAAAAAAAAAAAAAGAATTTGTTCCTATGTGTTCTATGACAAAAGCAATAACAATAGCTAACATTTAACACCTAGTGCTTGTCAGGCACTAAATATTAACTCATTTCATTCTTGAAATAACCCCATTAAAGATTTTACATGTAAGAAACCTCTGGCACAG